>NC_058405.1:48474280-48552716 GCF_002201575.2 Neomonachus schauinslandi | reverse complement strand
TCTTTCTTTCTTTCTTTCTTTCTTTCTTTCTTTCTTTCTTTCTTTCTTTCTTTCTTTCTTTCTTCCTTCCTTCCTTCCTTCCTTCCTTCCTTCCTTCCTTCCTTCCTTCCTTCCTTCCTTCCTTTCTTTTTATCAAGGTATTTTTTGATTTCCTCTTTGATTTCTTTGTTGACCCATTCATTGTTTAGTAGTGTTGCAGGATTTCTTTTATTTTGGTGCCTGCGGTTCTTGGTCATGCCCCTTTGAAGAATGAAGGGGTGGCCAGATGAAGAGTGGTGGGCAGCAAAGCAGTTTATTGAGTATATTTCATCTTGGGTGGGGAGGGAGCCCTTGTCCCTGCCTGCCTTTCTTCTGACTATCCTTCATTAGTAGCATGTTTTTCAGTCTCCACATGTTTGTGTTTTTTTAGTTTTCTTCTTGTAATTGGTTTCTGGTTTCATACCATTGTGGTTGGAAAAGATGCTTGATATTATTTCAGTTTCCTTGAATTTATTGAGACTTTTTGTACTCTAAAATATGACCTATTCTGAAGAATATCCCATGTGCCCTTGGAAAAAAAAAATATATCCTCCAGTTTTTGAATGAAATGTTCATAAATCTATTAAGTCCATGGAGTCTAATGTGTTATTTAAGAGCAATGTTTCCTTACTGATTTTCTGTCTGGATGATCCATTTATGTAAATGTGGTATTACAGTCACTATTATTGTATTACTGTCAATTTTTCCCTTTATGTCTGTTAATATTTACTTTATATAATTAGGTGCTCAGGACTTAGTATGTAATAGCAGCAGTATTGAATTGGTGTATTGACTATGTTGAATTATAATGGTTGGATCACAAATATTAAATCCAGAAAACCTGAGTTATAATTTTAGCCCTGCTAATGGTGGATTCTTCGACGATTTAATTCCATCAGTAACTGTACTACATATGTCTCTAAATCATTTCCAGTTTTATAATTCCATGATTCTGTAATAAAGTATTCAAATTCCTAGAGTGATGAAAAATAGTTAGAAGGCAGGCAGGAACAAGGGGCCCCTACCCTAAGAGGAAACCACCCTTAAAAGGATTTTACACCACCCTGGAAGGAACCCTCCACCCTTTCCCATGTGAACAATTACCTGATAGGTAGATGACCATGTGGACAAAGACCTGATTGGGTGACAGGTGCAGGGAGGGTTAATTAGATTAAAACAGCCAGTTAACAAGCCCATAAAAACCCCTAGACTTAGAAACTCTGGGGGCAACCCTCTCAGTTCCCCTCCCTCTTCGGGAGCTTTGTACTATCACTTTGCTATCTCTCAATAAACCTTGCTTTACTGCCCACCACTCTGTCTGGTCTACCTCTTCATTCTTCAAAGTGGTGTGACCAAGAATCCTGGGCAGAGAGGGAGTAAGCTACACTGTAACAACAGTGTAGTTTATTCACTACTATGTTATTGCAATAGGAGTGATGTAATGTTCATACAAATGCACTTTACATATTGAAGATGTTCAGAACAAGCCTCCCTAAAACATGCCACTTTGGCATGTGCATTATTTTGAGCTGAAGGCAGTCAAAACCCAGCAGACTCTGGAAAAACTTTTATTTCTTCCTAATTGACATAAAAAATTTAGACTGTTCCAGAAAAAAGGAAGCCTGTTCCAGAAAAAAAAAAAAAAAAAAAAAAAAAAAGAGCTATTTCTGGAGATAAAATTTGTATCTGAAACCTACTTGCATGACAGGGAAAACATCTATTTACCAAACTTCTCCCCTGTGAATTACCCTCCTCCCCTTTGAAGTCCCAGGCACCTGTTCCATTCTTTAGCTCAGGATGGCATATAAGCATCAGTTGCTCACCTTACTTTGCGATTCATGCCCTTATGTGGCTCCTGTATGTATGTAATTGAATTTGATTTTCTCTTGTTACTCTGTCTTATGTCGTTTTTATTGTTAGACCTTCCACAGAACCCAGACAGGTAGAAGGAAAACATTTTCTTCTTTACAATATAAATAAACTCTTTATAAATTTCATATTTAATTTTACTTTTAATTACTTAGAGATTAATTCATGTATTCAACCAAAAAAAATTTTTAAGAGGAACTACATACAAAAAGTACAGTGGCACAGGGTTATAATACTGGGTAAGATAAATACGTTCATGGGGCGCCTGGGTGGCTCAGTTGGGAAAGCGACTGCCTTCGGCTCAGGTCATGATCCTGGAGTCCCAGGATCGAGTCCCACATCGGGCTCCCTGCTCGGCGGGGAGTCTGCTTCTCCCTCTGACCCTCCCCACTCTCGTGCTCTCTCTCTCTCTCTCTCATTCTCTCTGTCTCAAATAAATAAATACAATCTTTAAAAAAACATATGTTCATGCTCTTAAGGAGCTTACTGTCTGCAAATGTATGTAAAACTTTCAAAAGTAAATGTGATTAAAAGAAGACAAACTTGAGGTTTTGAATAAAAGTAAAATTAAGTGAACTTACAGAGTATTACCTCATTTAGTCTTCCCAATTACAGTGTAAAGTTTTTAAATCATTTTTAAAAAATGAACAGAAATGAGACCAGAAAGTTTGCTTAACTTACTTATGGATGTTCAGATAAATAGCAGTCAGCTACCCATATTGACAATCCAAATATATATTTTCTAACTTTTTCTGCTTTCTATGCAGAAAAAATATTGTAATTTTATAAACTTATATAACTATTTATTTTAATAGCTTTTAACTCATTGGCTAATTAACTAGTAATTAAACTTTTATATATAAAATACAGTGTTTTCTTAAAATTTATCAGAGCTTTTTTACCTCTGACATAGTAACAAGTAATATTCAAGATGATATGTGCTTCATTGGCAGGGGTCTCTGAAAAGTTAAGATGAATATAGCCCTCAAGGATGCATGATGGATATGTATGTGAGGGAATAAAAAGTAAAACTGAGTTGTATATATTTAATATGTGTGTGTGTGTGTAATATTTGTATAAAATATAAATGTATACATATGTATAAAATCAGTGATGTCTTAGAAAAGGAGTTTATTATTACACTACTGCGTACATTATCATTTTAGGTGAGTAAACTTGATTTCCTATGACAAACATATTCTACATAAATGTAAGTAACAATGACTTTCTGTCAAAAAATAAACAGTGACTTTCTGTAATAAATTACCTCAAAACTTAGCTTCATCAAAACATTGCCTCAAAATAATACACATTTATTTTCTTACACTTAATCAATTATGTGGTTTAGCTTATCTTTTAGTTCCTGGCTCAAAACTCTGTCAGCTTGGGCTGTGGCTCTTCTGAAGGCTCCACTCTAAGGATGAGAATCCTCTTCCAAGCTCATTTATGTGGTTATTTACTGCAGGTCACGGTATTTTGTTACATGAGTCTCCACATTGCTGCTTTACAAAAATGACAATTGGCTTCTGCCAGGATGAGTAACCCAGACCCAGAGCTAGAGAGTATGTGCAAGATGGAAGCCACAGTTATTGTAACCTAATATTGGAAGGAGCATACAAAATGACATCACTTCTATCATACTCTGCCTCTTAAAAGTATGTCAATAAGTCTAGCCTCTACTCAAGGGGAAGGGATTGCAAAAATGTCCCAAAATCAGGAGTTGGGGAGCATTGGGGGGCCATCCTAAAGGCTATCTACCACAATCTTATTATAATTCTGATTATAAGCTTAGTTTATAAATTAATTTTAGTAGCACTGACATCTGAAAAGTATTTTTTCTTCCATCAGGATTAGTAAATCAGGGAAACAGTCCATAAATTCTGTTATTTCTTATTTCATTGTTTTTAAAACATTCTTGAACTCTTCTTAAGGCTTTAAAATTCAAATTACTCATTTTCCAATCTTCTTTCCTCATTATGCCGGTGAACTGGACCACACACACTTGTTTAATGGTACTCTTCCCCCTTTGTGTTTCTCTGTAGCTATTGTTTTCTTTACATTTTTATTCCAGTCCTATATGACAAATCCAGAAAATAGACTGCATCATGGGCTCCTTCTAATTATGTGGAAAAGGGTACAATGTGAGCAAAGGAAAAATAAATCTCTCAAATCTTCATTGTGAGCCTGGTAAAGTATCTGCATATACATACATGGTTACTATGTTTCCCATAATATCCAGTGGGTGTTGACATAGAAACCTTCTAATCTGTGGTTCCAATCTGGGTAAAGGTTTACTTAGATTCTGAAAAAAACAGTTTCAGGGACTAAAGGCCTAGATGTATTAGTATAGCTTCCAATATACTAAGGAATAACAAATGTCTTCATATGATAGAAGAAAACCTGATTTTATGGTTGAGTAGTATTCCATTGCCATTTGTGACAACATGAATAGACTTAGAGGGTATTAGGCTGAGTGATACAAGTCAGACAGAGAAAGACAAGTACCGCATGTTTTCACTTCTATGTAGAATCTAAAAATCAAAACAAATAAAAAGCAGAATCAGACCTATAAATACAAAGAACAAACTAATCATTGCCAGAGGGGAAGATGTTGGGAGAATGGGCAGAATGGGTGAAGGGGAGTGGGAAGTACAGGCTATTATTCTAGTTATAGAATTCAGTTAATTAATTCCATATTAATTAATTCTAGCTATGGAATTAGTAAGTCACAGGAATAGAAGGTACAGCATGGGGAACTTAGTCAATAGTATTGTAATAATGTTGTATGGTGACAGATGGTAACTACAGTTGTGGTGAGCATAGAATAAGGTATAGAATTGTTGAATCACTATGTTGTGCACCTGAAACTAATGTAACATTGTGTGTAAACTATACTTGGAAAAGAAAACAAAGAAAAATGTTGATTTTAAATTTCAAGGGTCATGTAAAACCATCATTAGTAAACTTCATTCATTAATTAAAAGGTTAATTTATACCACTGAGAAGATACCGACTAAACAGGAATTATAATAGTTATATATTTATTGATTCATCAAAAATGTCATAATTACTAAGTGATAACTTATAAAATATAGGTTATACAGTTTATATACTTTATTTGTTAAGAGAGCATATCCAAAATGGCAGGATATTTTGTTATTCAATCCCTAAAAACTATGAGGTTCAATTCAACAAATTCTCCTTTTTCATTTTAGTGATATATTTATAGTGCAGATCAATTATGAGTGAAATTAATTGTTTAGAATACATTTGCAATTTGATTTATGCCACATTTTTCTGTTTTTTAAATGTAAGGAATAGTGCAGAGGACCACAGGGGAAGGGAGGGAAAACTGAATGGGAAGAAATCAGAGAGGGAGACAAACCATGAAAGACTTGACTTTTTTCTTGACTCCAGGAAATAAACTGAGGGTTATAGAAGGGAGGGGGATGGGAGGATGGGGTAACAGGGTGATGGGTATTAAGGAGGGCATATGTGGTGATGAGCACTGGGTGTTATATGCAACTGATGAATCGTTGAACACTACATCAAAAACGAATGATGTATTATATGTTGGCTAACTGAACATAAAAAAATTAAAAATTAAAAAAAATTTGTGTCTTTTCTAAAGGGTTTGAAATCAGTTTCCCAAAAGAAGTTTATTTCAGTAAAATTTTAGGAGTATTTGTTTCCATCACAGCAGTATTTTACCTTTAGATATGAAAGATCCCTTAAAGCTCATTATAAAATTGAATCCCAGAGAAGTTCCATGAGTTTGATGAAGTCATATACAGAATTACTAGTATATCTAATTCTAAAAACAGTACTTTTCATTCATATGGTTCTTCCTAATATGTACTGTTGTACATATTATTTTATGTGTAATAATTATTAGGAGATAATGATAAAAAGTAAATGATACACAAATTACTTAATACCATCAATTGGCAATATATTCAATTACATGTGAACAATGAGAGATAAATACCCCATCATACTAGTGGGTAACACCATTTGATATTAAAGAAAACAACAACAAACAAACATGAAGATTCTTTGAAAGATCCTGTGTGATGTAGGCATTTATCAACCAATCCAGAGACTAAAACCATTGATGGAATTCATGGATATTAGAAACTTCAATAATCTTCTGTTATTTGAAAATATGGATTCCATCATGTTATTTTATATATAATTTCCAAAACATATTTCCATATAAAACTATAACCTATAGACTGTAAACTGTATATAAACACTATAAACTGTAGACTTTAAAAAGCAGGAAAGCACTGTAACTACTACATTTATTATGGTGCACAGTTTGAAGATGGTATTTTAAAAATATGTCAGACTGAATAACAATCTTACATGGTTATTGGACATGGTTTAAGACATGGTTAAGTTCTGTTAATAAATAATTAAATCATGAGTCTCAATACCTTAATTTTCACTTAGATATTTTATATATCCCAATGTTTTCAAACACTTGATGATTTATGGAGAGATGTGGTAACCTTTACTAAGTAAAACTTCCCTTTCTTAGAAAGAAACCATATTTTCCTTCATAATACACAAATAAAAAGTGAAACCCTATTGTTACTTAGAACCCACATGTCCTATTTTTTTTCCTCAGCTGAGAGCACAATAAACAATTTATATGTTTTGTTGCCTACTGGAGTCAAAATAGAGCTATTTAGACCATAGGAAATAAAATAACAATATCTACTTTTTAAAATATTTTATTTATTTATTTGACAGAGAGAGAGAGAGCACGCACAAGCAGGGGGAGCAGGCAGAGGGAGAAGCAGGCTCCCTGCTGAGCAAGGAGCCCTATGTGGGGCTCGATCCTAGGACCCTGGGCTCATGACCTGAGCGGAAGACAGCCACTTAACCAACTGAGCCACCCAGGCTCCCAACAATATCTATTTTTAAGTATTTTACAATGTAGTGTATTCTCCTTGAAACTAAAGAGCATTTTCCATTTTTTTCCTGCTTACCTTTTCTTTTATACTTATTATCAACTTAATACAAATTAATATTTCCCCTGGAAATATGGCAAGATTTGCTACTCACTTACACCCTTAACTTATATTGTCATGTTGCTGCTCTGTTTAAAATGCTTCTTACAGAGCAGATTGAGTATCTAGTTCCAGCATACACAAATCAGTGGGTGAAGGGTGTGAAGAGGGATGACCATTCATAATGTATTTAGTTTCAAGAAAAATACCTCACTTATTTTCATGTCAGACGCTAGGGTTTTTTTTTTTTTAATTTATTCATTTGAGAGATAGACCGACAGACAGAGAGAGAGAGCATGAGTAGGGGAGAGAGGCAGAGGCGAGGAGAAGCAGACTCCCTGCTGAGCTGGGAGCCCAATGTGGGGCTTGATCTCAGGACCCCGGGATCAAGACCTGAGCTGAAGGCAGATGCCCAAACATCTGAGCCACACAGGTGCCCCTAGGTTTTTTTTTCAACAGCTGACAGTTTTCAAATTGTACTTGTCAATTGAGCAAAATGAAATATTTTCTGAGAAGTTGATTTAAGAAGTGTAGGATGCAATTTTATTGCATGTGTTCACTTGATACACTTAAAGTTCAATTAGTATACTTAGCAGTATTTAAAACAAAGCTTTTTGAATAAAATACATTCCAGAGAACATCTGAACAAGGCAGTGGCATTCCTTTTATTTAAAATAAATATACAGTTGTATTTCTGAGTAAGATAGGAATATACTATATATCTTTACCTCTTAGAAACTTTCCTTTCCTTTTGAAAACTTTTTATAAGTTAATGACAGCACTAGTCCTTAAAAACAAATTAACTATAGAATTTGGTGCTATAACTTCTTTTGATTTGGTCCTGCTTATGACAAGCTTACAACTAAGCTATAAAGAGTATTGCAGGCTCAATTACAAGTTACAGCACAAGTTATGTTCACCCATGGAAGGCAGCCTTGGGAAAAGAACATAAACTGAGAGTGAGAGAGAGCTGAAAAGCCAAAGGAAAAATGAAATGAAGATCAGAGATACATAGAAATCTACCAAATCAAGGAAGCAACCCGTGATGACATAGTTTTAACGAATTTAAAGACCTAAGGGAAGAAGTTTCCATGGGAAGGAGATTTAAGGAGCAAAGGAGTTTAGAAGGTTGAAACCTCCTTAGTGAAATGATGAAACTGACATTAGTGTAACCAGTTCTGACCAGGGCTTCATCAGTCTTTTTTTAAGGAATTGTTTCACTGGAAATTTGGGTGAGTAGAAACAAATGATAAGGAGGGAACATTAACAAGAATCAAGTGATTCAAGGCTGAGTATTTCATTAAGTTTTGATGGTAAATTGAAGCCACCAAAGGATTTTAATTCTTATGTGTTTTGATGTATATTTATATTTACATTTTTAAATGCATATATTTTAGTTTTCATGAAATTGATGCACAGATGATATTAAAAACATTTAATAAATAGTTTTATAATGAAAAGTAGTAATAGCCTACCCTATATATCTCACCTCTGCTTTACAGAGGAATATATTTTTAGTTATTATGTGGTTATTTTTTTCATTTCAGTTACATCCATTTCACCAAATCATATGCTTTATCATTATATATTTACTGTCTATTATAATAAATAAGAATTTATCTTTTTTTTTAAATAATAATTTATCTTATTTTAGCACATTTCACTACACCCACCCCATACATATTGCAGGATAGATATGTGATTAACTATGCATTTTATGCTATCTCCTTTGCAAATTTAAGGAATACATTCACATTTGTTTCTTGTACCTACAATACCATCTGGTCTTGTTTTATTTACTATAGAGTTGTCTAGTTCGAGTATTTGCTCTGCAACCTTCTAGAACTGTCATCTTGGGTCTTGGTTGCTTTACTTCTTTTTGCCTGTTTCCTCATTTATGAAAAGGCAATAAGAATAAAACATAGATTATAGAGTGGCTGTTAAAAGTCTATGAATTCATACATTAAAAAAAGTACATTGGTACATAATAAGTACTTAATAAGTGATAGTTATTGTTAGAGTTTTCACTCTTTCATCAATTCCAATACACATTCTTTCACTCTTTCACTTTTGATCAAGTATCATATTTTAACTGTTCGTGTTTTTCTCTGTGGTATGTGAAATAATGGTGTATCTTAGAAAAGACTGACCTTTGAATTCCATGATATAATGGTGTATCTTAGGTTGACTGACTCTTAGATTCTATGAAACATTCTTTGTCTTGTTATTATTGATATTATTAAACCTATATATTAAACCAAACTTGAAAATAAAAATGGTATTAATATTATCAATGTAAATACAGTTTATGCAAAGTTATTTAAATATTGTGAATTATCTTTTTTATGTATTTTTAAAAATATTATTAGTTACTTCAAATTGTGAAACTTCAGAATTTTCTTTTCCTCTGGAAAGTCTTATTTTGCTGAGGCATATCAAGCATAATATGCCAAGAAATAGATTGTGAAAGGTTTTTTTTCCCTGAGGACTTGTTTTTATGTACAAAATGTCTTTATTTCACCCTTATTATTATTCAGTAATTTAGCTAAATTTTCTAATTCTGTATTAAATATATACATATATATTTTAAGATTTTATTTATTTATTTGACAGAGAGAGAGAGAGAGGGAACACAAGCAGGGGGAACAGCAGAGGGAGAGGGAGAAGCAGGCTTCCTGCAGAGCAAGGAGCCCGATGCGGGGCTCGATCCCAGGACCCCGGGATCATGACCTGAGCCGAAGGCAGACGCTTAACCGACTGAGCCACCCAGGTGCCCCTTAAATATATTTTTTTTAATTTTTAAAACTGCTTTTTAGCATCAATGTTGCTGATGGGAAGTCTAATTCCAATTTGATTATCATTTATAATCTGTTTTGTTTTGGGTAATCTGGGTGATTTTTTGGTTTGTTTTGTTTCTGATTTTTTCTTTCAGGAAGCTTTTACAATCATCTCTCTATTTGTGTTCTATAATGCCACAATGTGTATGTTGAATTTTGTTTGTGAATTTGTGTGTGTGTGTGTGTGTGTGTTTTCTGTGAACTCAATGCTCCCCTTTTAATCTATAGAATTTTATCTTTGGTTCTGTTAAATTACCTTGCATTATTTCTTTGGTATTTTCCTCTCCATGTTTTTTTTTTTTCTTGCTCTTCCTTTCCAAAACCTATCTATTTATAGACAGTTGGACCAGATAGTGTTCTACATATATTGTTTTTTAATATCTTTAAGTTTTATTGTCTATTTGTTTCACTTCAAGGAGATTTAATTAATTGGTGAGTTTTAATAAAAAACAGATATGATCAAATTTGTGCATTAAGAATGTAACTTGCTGCAGCATAGAAAGCTGTTAGTAGTCCTTTCTCCAAAGGGCTCAGCAGGAGAACTGAAAATACTAAGAGAATAAGCTCAGATTATTTTCATCTTTCTTAAATCTTCCTTCTTTCCTTTTCTAAGTCTGAGAACATTAACTCTTGCTCTTTAGATGAAAAGTTTCCTAAAAATTCAATTAAAATAAAGTGCTTCTGACAGACTTAGGTTAAGTATATGTAGCTTAAGCTAAAAATTATCTCAGTTATACTATTAAAGATGTATATCTACTCATAAACTTGTAGGAAATGTGTAGCTGATAATTATCTCAGTTTAAATAACATTTTAATACTACTTCAATGTTTAAGTAGGATAGGGGAAGTAATTTTATTGGAAATCTGCAATACGTAATATTATGGTTGGAATAAAAGAAGTATAAATTTCAAGGAGTTCATAGTGTATTGAGGCTTTGGATATATGAGCAAATAAATTTAACGGAATATTTAAGTGCTGTAAAAGAAACATATAAACGTTACTTGAAATTCAGGGAATTAATGCAGTAATTCCCAGGTTTGTTTTGTGGGGGTTAGTTGCTGGTGATGTGGGTATTAGGATGTGAAGATATTGTAAGTTTCTTAGAAGAAGTAACTTTGGAATTAATTAGTTCTTTATGGATTGGTAGGATTGTACATGAACCCAGAGACCAGATACCATGAATCACATATATAACTCCTGTGATAATCATATTCCCTATTAATTGAAAAAGTATAGCAAGCTCAGTATTTTTTTGATATCCCCAGGTTCTTTCACTTATGGGTTTATGAAACATAACGTTGAAAATTGTGTTTGAAAAGTAAAGGTGAGATGAAATGTTAATCAGCCTTGAATGTCAAGCTAAAGACTTTGAATTTTATAAAGTTGGAAATATTCAGGTGAGTTATAGGAGGTATTTTAAAAGAAGTGTGGTATTATTATAATGTGGAGATGGGAATTAAGAAATCCTCAAAGTAACTCTTATATCCCCCAGATTTTCACTATATTATTTCAGGATACCACAGAAACCATATAATTTACTCCTAAAATAGAATCTGCCATCCATTCAGTTTCTACTACTTAATTTAAAGAGAATAATCAACATAACACTGGCAATATACACTCTCTTGATATTCTTGCTTTCAATTTTGATCTTTGGCTGGAATTGCAGAAATGATTTTTATGGTTAGGCTTCTTTTAATAATTAGAATCAGTTTGGAACCATTGCAAAGGATGCCTAAGATGATATGGTTTTATTGTCTGTGTAACCATACGGGAGTTTCACTCTTTACTCTCTGTCAAGTTGATTTATGCCAACACATTAGCGTCATTTTCCGAAGTATATTTTTAACAGAGGGTTGCCGTGTAAGACATTTTGCATTGTTGGACTTAATCTCTGGGTAAGAGAAGTAAATATAGACCAAAATGCTATAGAACTGACAGAATCAGGAAGAAAACATCATTGCTCAATATGTTATTGCCTTACTTTACCAATAGACTTCATATGGAGATACCAAGAATATATAATTTACTACAATTTCATAACTGGATGTCAGATGGCATTACTTAGTCTAATCAAATATGATTTAAAATTTTTATCTGCCTACTGTTTATTCCATCTGTTTGCTTGGTTCTTGCCATATATCTTAGCATATGAAAGCCACTTGAATTTTTAAAAAATTAAGGCTTTAACATTTATTTATTTTTATTCTTTTTAATTCTTATTTTTTAAAATGGAAGTTTAACTTACATACAATGTTATACTCATTTCATGTGTACAACATAGTGATTTGGTAATTCTGTACATTGTGCCATGCTCACCACAATAAGTGTAGTTACAGCCTGTTACTACACAATGTTATTAAATATTATTTACTATAATAGGTGAAGGGGATTAAGAGGTACAAATTTCCACTTTGACATTTATTTTTATGTGTTCCTTGCAATGGTGAACTGGGAGGAAGTTCATTGAAAATGCAAAAAGTTGGTTCTCAGTGAATAGTATTAACAGATCAATATTTTATAACACAAATATGGGTAACTCAATATTTTGGAGATACCAGTCTCTGGATGCCCTCTAGCCTTGAAGAGTCTGATCTTCAACTTGAACTACAGCCACTTATGCTAACAACTGACAGAAAAAGACTTTGACTTTTCTCCAAATGTGCTTGGGATCTGTAGGGCTTGTAGGAAGTGGGAGTCAAGGAGGGGAGATTTGTCGGTATTAACTTAAGCACACTCTGGAGAAATACTGAATTAAGCTGTTAAACATTTCGTTAGTTGCTGTCCCTGTTCAGTGTTTAGGATCAACTCAATTCTCTCTGGTTAAAAAACTTTAGAGGAATATTTTCAGGGTCTATTTTCTACCAGAAGGCAGAAGAGAAAGCTTATCCTACTTGTAAGTGTATGCTCTTTTTAATATTTACAGTTCACATGTAACTATCAATTCTATTTTATATTTGGTTATTTTAATATGTCTATACATTCCTATAGCAATATATCACTTCCCAGTTTCATGTCTTACATCCTTAATTATATGGAAAATTCATTAAGAATAATCTTTATTTGGGCAATCAATTTATATTCAATTTAATTACTCTTTAGTTTATGATTTGTTTTCCCCTTCTGAATACGTCAATATTAAGTTTTTGGAAACATCCTTTCACTTTCATGTTGGATAAAAATGAGACATATTAATCAGGAATTCATCATGTGAAAAATTGGAGACACTGTTCTGGATCCATTTCTTGGAAGTTATGATTATCTTTGGTGGTCAAATATGTTGATAATTATATTTCAAACAAATTATTTTCCAATAAACCTTTTAAAAATAGTGAACATGCTTAAATTTAATATACCGTATTTTAAATGTAACCTGAATATTTCCAGTTGACCCATTACTTGACTAATTGCCATGATAAACACAGAAAAATGTCCAACTTGTTTAATGGTATCTATCTATCTGTCTATCTATCTATCTATTAATTATCTATTTCCAATATATCATATCCATGGAGTTGGAAGGTGGAATCCTGCTCACTTAGCAACTTACATATGAAGGTTTCCCAGTGTGGCTCTTTGGATATCATATTTTAAGGATGCTGATATTTCTAACATAAATTCTGGCACCTTTTTTTCATAGAGAATCTCTCTTCAAAAAGGTGTTCTCTGTAGGATTTTTCAACTTTTCTTTCTCCTGATGAAGAGGAAACCACTTTGAGGGACATATATTAATTTATTTTCTATTCAGGAGATTTAAATTACAGATCCATGGAAATTTAGAGATGAAAGATTGCAAATTCAGCTCTCTACATCCAACTAGCCTTGAACTACTAACTTCATCTTCCTAAGCCTCAGTTTCTTCATCTATAAAATGAGTAAAGTAATAGCTGTGTTATAGGGGTACTTGTGAGGTATACAGTGAATGTGTTAAACAGTGCCTAGGATAAAGTCCGTATTATAAGTGTTAACTCATGTTATTTTCCTCTTTTTGTTACTCTACATATAAGGCAACTGGCCTAACCTAGTAAAAAATAAGATAGGAATATATCCTAAATATGCGGTGTTGAGAAAAATATTTATCTTGATCTTGAATCTAAGAGATGTTGATTGTTGGCCATGTAAAAATACAACCAAAATGACAGCTTGATAGGAAAGCGTTGACTTTATTCTTATTGAGTAAAAGAAAGAACTGCTATATCAGATTTTAGTAGCATCTCAGAGAGGGAGGGTAAATTTGGTATTATGAGGTTTTGAAGTCTAGTTTTCAATCCAGGTATTTGGTTGTGTAAGGGCCATAATATAGAGGTTTAGAACTGGGAGGCACAACAGAGTGAGGATTTTGTTTTGATGTCTTTAAAGAGTCCTGAAAAGAAAATAATTGATGATATCCTTTGCAGAGTTGAACAGTTTGATGTTAATTTTAGGGGAGAAGAAGAATTACTGAAAGGAACAGTAAAATTATTCTCAACATTTTCCATCCTGGGCACAAGTTTCCTCCAATAATAAAATTATGTTGATAGAGACAGTGGAAAAACAATGTTGTATTAATGTAGAGGTCTCATTGTCTTCCCCTGTGGTCATTTTTTAGCCTGAACTAAATGACATATCACTACTATATAGGAGGATGATTAATCCAGATAATCACAACATGAGGTATCATGGTCTCACTCCATATTTCCTGTTATGGTTGTTTACACATAACATAAACAACTATGAGAGAAGGATTATCATCAGAATTTGTAGTCCACTTCTCAACCAGGTGCCAAGGGTATCTGAAATAAACCAGGAGAATAGATCCCATCCATAATCCAAAAAGCATGTAGAACCAGATATCGTGTTATTCACCAAATTATCTAATTTTTTTATTCCTTTCTTTGATTCCCAAATCTTTTGTAATAGTGAAAATCCCAGTCAACATTGCAGGGATGTAAGCCCAACATTCTGTCCCCTTGAAAAGCCAAAATTATATCTAAATTAGTTTTTCTATGAACCACTGCTTGTTCAACTTCATAAATGTCCCAGGTTCTACAGTCTGGTTGGCATTGTCTAACTCTGATATTCTCTAATCCGTTACACCCAGGATTCATTCACTTTGTGGGCAAAGAGCATAAGGAGAAAATAAATCAATCCAAAATTCCCTTTGAATGGTTAGGATGTTGGTTTTCAAATCAGGACCCATTCGTTATTCTTCTTAAACTGTTATCTCTTAATATCTTTCTTTCCAAGAGGATAAACTGATGGTAAAATTTGGACCCTGCTTGACATGTCAGTAAATATCTTGAAGGTAGGAAGTAGTTGAACAAGTTTGTGTCTAGTTATCAGGTACAAGCCAGGTGGCTTTTGTGCCACAAATCTAGTACCAGACATTGGAGGTCATATAATGATCTGTTATTGGCTAAAATATCCCTACAGGATTGCTAAACAGTGTAAACAGTGTTCAAATGTATCGTACTACTCCTTTAGAATGGTCCAGTGCCAGGCAATTAACTTGTAATGGTGACATCATTAGGTAGATCGAAAGCAAAAGAGAAGTTTGTCTTGTAAGATCTGTGAAATTGAGAGACTCCAAATATACACCATCTGTTCTCTTTCTCTTCCAAGTTCTATTTCTTAAAAGTTCAGTTACAAAAGCTAGTTCCCCATAAGGTCCTCAAGTCATATTTTATTGAAGAAAGTAATCTACTTTTCTATGTAAAATTTGGTTTTTAGATTTTTAGACTTTGGCATGTCTGACCTATTGTTGTGTTTGCCATCCATAAAGGTCACAAATAGGTTGAATCCAGTTAATCAGGAAATCAACTGATTCATTACAAAGAACTAGTATTAAGAGAAGCTGGGTGGTTGTAAAAAAAAAATGTGTGGACAAATCTGACAGTTTGTTGTTATGATTTAGTCAGTTCACAAGCCAATTGTAGTCAAGTATTGAACTCATACCAAAGAATGTATAAAGTAACAAGCAATGCTAATAATAGAGACTTGCTCTATAGTTAACAGAATTAAAGGTAACCTTAAACCAACAAAGAGGGAAAGAAGATAGCTAGAAAAATGCAGAACAACAAAGAATGAAGATCAAAATAGAACAAAATAGAACAACAACAACAGTTGCCTGTTACTATATAGAACAATAGAACAAAAAATTTTTTTGAAAGAAAGCAAAGAAAGGCTTCTTATAGTTGTTGATGACACCCCTGGGTGCATTGCTAAGTCTCCTTTAATTCTGTCAATCTTCAGTGAAAGCTATCTATATCTCCTGTAGTTGATTTGGTCTGAGAGTCTTGGACAGAATCGGTCTCCTTAGAGAGATCATATGCGTCTGGAGGTTTCCTAAAACTCCTCAACTTGAAGACTCCAGAAGGTTATTTTCCAGTGATTCAAGGATGTTACATGTGTCTTTAATTGGGAGATGTGGACCCCTTTCCTACAGAGTCCAAGGTTTCATAGCAAGTCTCCAGGTTTAATTCATGAAAAAAATTTTTTGAAAGAAAGCGAAGAAAGGCTTCTCATAGTTGTTGATGACACCCCTGGGTGCATTGCTAAGTCTCCTTTAATTCTGTCAATGTCTTCTTCCAATAATATGGTGTTTAGAAATGGAGATGATACGGGGCGCCTGGGTGGCTCAGTGGTTAAGCGTCTGCCTCCGGCTTAGGTCATGATCCCAGGGTCCTGGGATCAAGCCCCGCATTGGGCTCCCTGCTCAGTGGGGAGCCTGCTTCTCCCTCTCCCACTCCCCCTGCTTGTGTTCCCTCTCTCACTGTGTCTCTCTCTGTCAAATAAATAAATAAAATCTTTAAAAAAAAAAGAAATGGAGATGATACATCTAAACACATGTGGTTGCCTGTTACTACATAAAGGGAGAATTGATGATACCCAGAAGGAGCTGATCTCATTGCCATTAATCCAGTGGTAACACTTAAATGTGTTGGAGGATCTCTGAGAATTTTGCTATTTTCAGCTTCATGATTACATTTGTTCTTTCTACTTTTCTCAAAATTTCAAAGCCTTGTAAAATTTTTGTTACAACATTTCAATAAAATGGATTCTTCTACACTAAAGGACGCTAGAGATACAGAATGAGATTCCTTGGATTGTTAACACAAGATCAATAATTGTTACTTATAAAAATATGTTAAATTTATTTTTAGTACAATTTAAATTATATGTATTTTTTTGTCAAATAATTATCACACTCTCAGGCAATGAAAAGATTCAATCAATTCTGAGAATTGACTACTGTTTTTTTTGACAGTGAGGATAGGAGTATATAAGAACTAGTAAAAGTTCTTTCTCTATTATTAGGATTTTGACTATTGATTTTAGTCTCTTTTTACCTTCTGATTTAAGAGCTAGTTTTGTTAGGTTGACATGGGTTTACATGGGTCAATAGGAACATAAATGGATTCAGTACCCAAAATTCAATTTATAGAAGTAAACTCCGCCCCACCCCAAAGTGGTCAACACCTCCTTGAAATCTTTAATTTGGACTTAGTTTAGGTACAAGAGGACTGGTAAGTCAATGTCCAAAATAGCTCTTACCTCACTGTGAAAAGAGATATCCTCAGGAATTCTAAGATCACTAGGAGAGCATTTACGCAGGCAATTCCATTTGTCTATTAAAAGTCTCACAATTAAGTTAGTGGGTGTAGGCTCAAAAGGAAAGAAGGATGTTCCTTGTTTAAAAGTATGAGGTAACGGGTTTGGACTGGGACATAGGGAATGTCTGAGGATTATGATTATCAGAGATACCCACGATCTGAAAGTTTATTGACTCAGAGAGAGATTGTAGAACACTGTTTGGGTTTAAGGTGATAATGAAGTGCCCCTATCAGTCAAACTTTTACAAAACTTCCCTTTAAAAAAACACAAATTTTTGTTTTCACGTTTATTTTACAGCCTTATTGATATATATTTCATACACCATAAGATTCACCTATTTAAGATACACAGCTCAGTGGTTTTTATGAATTTATAGAAAAAATATATATATCTCACTAAAATCTAATTCCAGAATGTTTTACAACAACCACCCAACCAAAAAAACCCAAAAAACAACAACAACTGTACATATTAGATGCTATTCCAAATTCCCACCCCTTTCCTACCCAGCACCAGGAAATCTGATCTATTTTTAGTTTCAATGGATTTGCCTATTCTAGATATTTCACATAAATGAAATCATGTAATATGTGGCCTTTAACTGGCTTCTTTGACTTAACATAATATTTGCAAGGTTTATCCATGTTGCAGCATGTGGAAACCTTTTTTTCATTTCCAACTGATGGTCCATTATATCAATATACTACATTTTTTAATCCACTCATCAGTTGATGGGCATTTAGGTTGTTTCCATGTTTTTGTTATCATGAATAATGCTGCTATGTGCTTTTGCACACACACAAAAAACTTATATGTGTGTACAGATTTTTTCCTGGATTTTTTTTTTTTTTTTTTTTTTCTTTTGGAATTAAACCTAAAGGTAGAATTGCTGGGTCATTTGTAACTCTGTATTCAGGATGTTAAGGAACTGACAAAACTATTTTCTGACACACTGACAGAGCATCTGTACCAGTTTTACATTCACACTAGGAATATATATGATGGTTCCAATCTCTCCACATTCTTACAAACATTTGTTATTTACTGTCATCTTTTTTAGCTGCCTTGTGGGTGTAAAGTGACATCTCATTGTGGTTTTGATTTGCATTTCCTGATAATTATGTTGAGCAACTGTTCATGTATTTATTGGCCGTTTGTATATTTTCTTTGGGGAAATGTCTTCAAATCATTGCTCATATTTTAATTGGATTTTTTTTTTATCTTTTGATTGTTAAGTTGTTAGAGTTCTTTATATATTCTGGAGAAAAATCTCTCGTTAGAAATATGATTTGCAAATATATTCTCCTATTCCATGGGTTGTCTTTTCATTTTCTTTTTAAAACATGGACGTTTTTTTGGGCACCTGGGTGGCTCAGTTGGTTAAGTGACTGCCTTCGGCTCAGGTCATGATCCCGGAGTCCCTGGATCGAGTCCCGCATCGGGCTCCCTGCTCAGCAAGGAACCTGCTTCTCCCTCTGACCCTCCCCCCTCTCATGTGCTCTCTCTCTCTTGTTCTCTCTGTCTCAAATAAATAAATAAATAAATAAATCTTTAAAACATGGACGTTTTTAATTCTGATGGAGTCCTGTCTGTGTATTATTTCTTTGATTGCTTGTGCTTTGGTGTCATACCTAAGAAGTGACTGCTTAAGTCAGGGTCACACAGTTTTACTTGTATGTTTTATTCTATAGGTTTTATGCTTTTAGCTATTACATTAAAGTCTATGATCCATCTGAGGTAATTTTGTGTATATTGTGAGAACAGGGTCTAATTCAGTGTTTTGCCTATAGATACCTATTTGACTCAGCCTCATTTCTTGAAAAGACTTATTTCCTTATTAAATTGTCTTGGCACTCTTGTTGAAAATCAGCTGACTATATATTTAGGGTTTACTTCTGCATTCTTAGTTGTAATTTGTTGATTTATATGTCCATATATAAGACTGCCCTATCTTAGTTACTGAAACTTTGTAGTTTATTTTGAAACCAAGAATGAGCCCTCTAAATTTGTTCTTTTTAAAAGTGTCTTGGCTATTCTAGGTCCTTTGCATTTCCATATGAATTTTAGGTATAGCTTGCTATTTTGCAAAAAAATAATAATAAAAAAAACAGCTGGGATTTTAATAAGAATACTGTTGAATCTGTACATCAATTTGGGTAGTGTTATCCTCTTAACAATGTTAACTCATTCAATCCATGAACATGAATACTCTTTCATTTATTTAGAACTTTTAAATTTCTTCCTTCCTCCCTTCACTGCTTCCCTCCTTCCCTCCTTCCTTCCTTCCTCCCTCCCTCTTTTTGTTTCTTTTCCTTCCTTCCTTCCTTCCTTCCTTCCTTCCTTCCTTCCTTCCTTCCTTCCTTCCTTCCTTCCTTCCTTCCTCCTTCCTCCCTCCCTCCTTCCCTCCCTTCCTTCCTTCCTTTCCTTCCTCCCTCCCTCCCTCTTTCTTTTTTTCTTTCTTTTCTTTTCTTCTCTTCCCTTTCTTTTTTCTCTTTCTTTCTTTCTTTCTTTCTTCTTCCTTCCTTCCTTCCTTTCTTTCTCTTTCTCTTTCTCTTTCTCTTTTTCTTTTTCTTTTTAGAGAGGGAGAAAGACGGGGCAGTAGGGCAGAGGGAGAGAGAGAGAACCTTAAGCAGGCTCCATGCCCAGTGCAGAGCCCGACATGGGGCTTGATCTCACAACCTTGAGATCATGACCTGAGCCAAAATCAAGAGTTGGATGCTGAACCGACTGAGCCACCCAGGCACCCTGAAATCTTTTTAAATTTCTTTCAGTGATGTTTTAGTTTTCAGTGTATAAATCTTACATGGTTTTGTTAAATTTATTCCTAGCATTTTAATCTTGTAGATGTTATTATAAGTAAAATTGTTTTCTTAATTTGATTTTGGAATTTTTTTATTGTTAGTGGGTAGAAATATAATGAATTTTTGTATTAATCATGTTTCCTGTCACATTGTTAAACTTATTAGTTCTAATAATTATGGTATATTCATTATGATTTTCTGAATATAAGATCACATCATCTATGGATAAAGATAGTTTACTTCTTCCTTTCCAATATGGATGCTTTTTAATTTTGTTCTTGCCTAATTGCCCTACGTAAAACTTCCAGTGCTATTGTTGAATATAGGTGGTGAGACAGTATATATCCTTGTTTGGTTCCTGATTTTAGGTGTAAAGCATTTATTCTTTCACCATTAAGTATTAGGCAAGGTATGGCTCATTTGTAGATGCCCTTTATCAGGTTGAGATACTACTTTTATTCCTAGTTTAAGTGTTTTGTTTTGTTTTATCATTAAAGGGTGTTGGATTTTATGAAATGATTTTTCTACATCTATTGAGATGATTATGTGAGATGATTTTTTTTGTCCTTTATTCTGTAAATATGGTATATTACATTGATTTTTGGATGGTAAATGAATCTGCCTGGGATAATTACCACTTGGTCATGGTGTATATTCCATTGTAATTGTTGGGTATAGTTTGCAATTTGTTGATGATTCGATGTCTACATTCATAAGGAATGTTACCCAGTGGTTTTCTTGTGATAGGTTTTCTGCTTTTCGTATCAGCATAATAATGGCTCATAGAATGAGTTGGGAATTGTTCACTCCTCTGCTGTATTTTGAAAGAAATTGTGAATGTTTGGTATTAATTCTCTAAGTATTTCATTTATTTCACCATTGAAGCCATCTGGTGCTTGGATTTGTTGAAATTTTTAAAATTTATTAATTCAATATTTTTACTTTTTATAAATTATTTAGATTATCTATTTATTCTGGAGTCAGTTTTAGTAGTTTGTGCCTATCTACGAATTTGACCACTGCACCCAAGTTATCTAATCTGTTAACACACAGTTGTTCATGGTGTTATTTTACCATCCTTTTTTTTTATTTCTCTAAGAACAGTAATAATGTCCCCTCTCCCATTCCCAATTTTAGTAATGTGAGTCTTTTCTCTTTCTTTTCATGATCCATTGAGTTAAATGTTTTTCATTTCAGTTGTTGACCTTTTTAAACATGTTTTTTATTTCATTGATCCTTCTTACTATTCTCTATTTTAATAATTTCAATTTTAATCTTTATTTTTATTGCTTTAGATTTAACTTTCTGTCATTTTCTAATTTTTGTGGTACAAGGTTGATTATTGACTTTATATCTTTCTTCTTTTTTCAATATAGATCTTTACAGTTATAAATTCCTCTGCAAGCACTGCTTTTGCTGCATCGCATAATGTTCTATATGTTGTGGTTTTATTTCCTGTCATGTCAAGTATTTTTCAATTTCTTTTGTTATTTCTTCTTTGACCCTTAGGAGAATATTTTCAATTTTCACATATTTGTGAATTCTCAAATTTACTTCTGTTGGTGTTTTATTTAATTTCATTGTGATCAGAACACATAATATACATGTTAATGTTTCAATTTATTGAGGCTTGTTTTATGGTAGAGATTTTCCTAGGGGCTGTAAGTTCAGACAAATTTATTGACTATATTTAGGATATAGGGCTTTTAATAGATCTTCAAAAAAATTTTGTTCTTTCTGTTGTTTGCAGCACCACTGGTCTTTGGTATCATACCATTGAACTGGGGAGGGGGTAGATGTGGGAATACTTCCAAGTTCAACATCCCTAAAGTGACTGTCTTACTGAGGTTTAGTGATTTTTATTGGATAGATGATTGTTAACTGATTCTGTGGCTTTAATTAACTGCCAGAGTTCTGATATGGTTCATTTTAGTTGTCTTGCCCATATTTTTGTTGTTATAACAAGATCACTGAGGTACTCCCTCATCTGTTCTGGAAGTTATTTTCTTAAGATTGTCTTTAAATATTTTGAGAAAATTCTCTTTTTGAGTTTAAGAGAACAATAAGAAATTGGGGTGCTTAATTTTCTTAGTAACACCTTCATTGATCAGTAATTTATTTTCTTGGCTAACACAGGAAACTTTTTTTTTTTAATTGATTTCCTTCTGTATACAGTATCTAGAAACCCTTTTATTGTTAAGGGTGGAAGTTTTTATTATTTTGTTTTTTGTTTGTTTTGTTCTTATCTGTAAAACGATCAAATTATAAGAGTTGCATTCTGTTTTGGTTCTAAGGTATTTTAAAATGTTCAGCAAAGTATTAGAGGCTTCTGATTCTGAAACAGTGGAGTGATTTCTGAATCTAGTTTTTTCTTGCATATTAAATTTCCCATTTTTGACATAATCTCATTAATAAAACTTGAGGAAAGATCTAAGAGCACATGTACATTCAGTTTTATTCCTGAATGTTGTCTATTTAAAAGTGTTAAAGAGCTATTCCTAAAATATCAAAGATTCAGTCTTTCATTACTTAGAGGACTGAATCATAACAAAACTATTTCACAGGAAAGACTTTGGAGATGGGCTTCAAAATACCATGTCCAACATCTAGAGTTTTATCCAAAGACTTCTGAGTTCCTATTTAGTTTAGTTCCTATTTAGTTTAAGTTGCCATTGGAATCTTACCATTCTGCATTTTTCATGCAAGTTTTGCAACTGAGATTTCCACTAATGTATGAATTAGTTGGTATATATCTAAGAGCCCTGGATGATACATTCTTATAATTAATTTACATTCTTCTTTCTATCTTTTCAAAGTCTTTGATGATGGCTGTCATTTCAGCATAAGACCGGGTCTTAAAATGGTCCTTCTTTGTTCTGAGAGTGATTTTACTTTAAGAAGTAATTGAGGTTTGGGGCTTTTGCCAGCCCAAGAGGGAAGGAGACCAATACAGAGAGAGAACTGGGTGCAGAAGGAAATAAAGGAGCAAAGAATGAAAGAAGAGTTTCGTAAGATAAAGGCATTTAGATTCTAGTTATGATGTAGAAGATCTAAAAGAAAGTTTTAGGTCTTTTTTTTTTTTCAGAATTTTTCTTAACTTGGCTAAGGAATAGCTTTAGGAAGCAATTTTTGGATCTGAATTTTTTGGAGAATGTTCTAATACAAATACAAAGGTATAACATTTTTGGTAGGATGTTTTTCCCCCTTTTTGTTTTGACTGAAGAGGTTCAAAGACTCTTGGTTAAAACAAACAAACAAACAAACAAACAAACAGTCTTCGATGCTGTTCACTAAAGAGTTGAACAGTTTCAGGTACATTTAAATGTTTTCTTTTTCCCAGAAGGAAAAATAAAGTTATTCACAATTTGAATGTTTCTATTCCAATGTTTTAAGGAATGGATAAATTCATGTTGATGAATACAATGAAATAGTAAAGTTATGTTAATGTCCACAGAGAGTTAACTGTGTGGGTATAAATTATTTCAGTTTTCAGTGAAAATGTCCACTAGACAGTTAAACATATAAATATATGCAATTTCTTCATAACCAATCATTTTTTTCATAAAAATTAAACAGAAAAGATGACTAGATAATTTATGGAAAACATTGTAGATAGCTTTGCTCTGTTCTGTAACTCTTATCAGACACATGCTATACTTATAGAATTTTCAATTCAATAAATATGAGATATAAATGTTTATTATGGTAAATGTTACTGTACTCATTCTGACTGTGCATGAGCCACTTATAAAATATATCATTAACCTTCAGTGTTATTTTGCAAGGCAGTTGGTTAAGCATAAAGTTAAGTGTGGTGTGAACAGGGTTAATGGAGAGATAAAAGGTAAGGTCCTATTCAATGATGGCATTGTAAAAATGAACTCTTTTGAATATTGCTTGTTTTTGTTCCTGACTGAACCTAATTGCATGGCTGATTGCATGAATTTCTAAAAGCTGGAGGCTACACATACCTGCATGAACTGTAAGAACCCATGCTCTATATATTTAGTTATCAAATGAAGTAAGTACTTTGATATTCCTAAGGACTAAATATATTTATGCTTTCCAACACCATTCTATGTGTCCATGTCTGTAAAATGGAGATAAAATAACACCCACATAAGAGGATCTTTGTATTTAAGGCACTTAGGATAATGCCCACCATTGTTAATTTCTTACCTTTTACCTTTATCATTGTCCAAATGGAAGGCATTCTAAATTGACCCCAACTTATATGGTTATGAAGACTTTGGTTCTCATGGAACTTGTTAAGAATGAGAGTCAAAGTTCTTAGGTCTTCAGAAATTCATTGACTATACTTGTTACTGTTAGTTAACCTTGGGTATTTGTGTATAGTTGGCATTCATTCATCTAATTTGAGACTCTAGGAATATTTTATATAAACCTAAAGAAAGACCAATGGTCTTTCAATGGTTTTCTCCAGCCATTATTGTCATTCTCCAATCTCTGAATGTGGGAAACTGTGCTGTGTCATGTAGTTTCCTTGCTCCATAGCCCTTTTTTAATGGATCCTGGAAATAAACTTGGGTAGTGTCATTCTCTAGCATTAATTCATATGTGTTTTTCACTCAGCCTCTGTCTCTCTGTTATTAATAGTTGTTGTAGTGTTACCATCATCAGCAACATTTTTAAAACTGCTAGATTTTTTTTTCATGTAGGAACTTTATTTATTTAATTATATGGTGTAAATGTAACTTTATTTTTACTTTTTTACAGTGTTATATTAGTTTCAGGTGTACAATATAGATCAGTACAATTCCTTCCATACATCCCCTGGTGCTCATTACAAGTGCAAGCCTTAATTTCCATCACCTATTTAACCCAATTCCCTACCTCCCTCCCCTCTAGAAATCATCAGTTTGTTCTCTATAATTAAGTCTGTTTCTTGGTTTCTCTCTCTCTCTCTCTTTTTTTACCTTTGTTCATTTGTTTTGTTTCTTAAATTCCACATATGAGTGAAATCATATTGTATTGTCTTTCTCTGATTGACTTATTTCACTTATCATTATACTCTCTAGCTCCATCCATGTCATTGCAAATGGAAGATTTCTTCTTTTTAATGGCTGAATAATATTCTATTATATATATGAACAGATATTTCTCCAAAGACATCCAGATGGCCAACAGACACATGGAAAGATGTTCATAGTTACTTACCATCAGGGAAATGTAAATTAAAGATACCACCTTACACCTGTCAGAATGGCTAAAATCATCAACATAAGAAACAACAGGTGTTGGCGAGGATGTGGAGAAAGGGGAACACTCTTGCACTGTTAGTGGGAATGCAAACTGGTATAGCCATTCTGGAAAACAGTATGGAGAGTTCTCAAGAAGTTAAAAATAGAACTACCCTATGACCCAGCAATCACACTACTGGGTATTTACCCAAAGAATACAAAAACACTAATTCAAAGGGATACATGCACCCTTACGTTTATAGCAGCATTATTTACAATAGGTAAGATATGGAGCAGCTCAAGTGTCCATTGATTGATTAATGGATAAAGAAGGTGTGGTATAGAACTGCTAGATTTAAATGGCAACCTCCTCTGAGAATTTTACTTGTCCTTGCTTCAGGAACTGCTTGGTGCAAATCTGACCTTCCTAGCTAGCAACTTACACCTACCTACCAGTGTATTTTGAAAAACACTGGCGTGCCTGGGTGGCTCAGTTAGTTAAGTGTCCAACTTTATTTTGGTTCAGGTCATGATCTCAGGGTTCTGAGATCAAGCCCCGAGTTTGGCTCCATGCCCAGCATTCTTAAGATTCTCTGTCTCTCTCTCTCCCTCTGTCCCTTTTCTCTCCAACCTCCCTTGCACAGACTCTATTTGTCTTTCTCTAAAAAAAAAAACCAAAAATGCAAAACAAAAAAAACTCCCAAAACCCCCACAAAAGATCAAAACCACTAAATATCATTCTTTAGGGTGCCTGGGTGGCTCAGTTGGTTAAGCGACTGCCTTCGGCTCAGGTCATGATCCTGGAGTCCCGGGATCGAGTCCCACATCGGGCTCCCTGCTCAGCAGGGAGTCTGCTTCTCCCTCTCCTGCTCCCCCCTCTTGTGCTCTTTCTCTCTCTCACTCTCTCTCTCAAATAAATAAATAAAATCTTTAAAAAAAATATCATTCTTTACAAAAAACATCTTGCCTATCTTTCTTCAGCATCTAAACTTTTATTTACTAGAAGTAGTGTGGTGTAATGGAATGATCTGTGGACCTAATGCTAGAAAACCTTAGGTTAATACTCTTTTCCACAACTACTCAAGCACTGTATCTAGGGCTCGTGGAAAGTCATCTGAGACATTTTCTTGCCTTAAAATTGGGACAATCTTGATATTTTAATGTGTTGAGATATAGACTAAGGAAGAGATCTTTCCAGAAAGTGGGGCATCTGGAAGGATTGTTTTCCAAGGGAGAACAAAGAAATCAAGAAGAACTGAGAACTTGCATATGATTCTCCACAGAGACACTATTAGCTTTGGGGTAGGACTGTTCTTTGTGATTTTGACTGTCCCATATTACAGATCATTAGCTTTATCAGTTCCTACCCCACTAAATGCCAACAGTGACTCCCTATTCATTCATTTTGACAAATGAAAGTACCAACACCTTTCTCTTGGAGGGAACATACTTCCTAGGGTTAAAATCCCTGTTAAGAGTAGTTGGAAGATCTGGGGCGCCTGGGTGGCTCAGTTGGTTGAGCGACTGCCTTCGGCTCAGGTCATGATCCCAGGGTCCTGGGATCGAGTCCCGCATCGGGCTCCCTGCTCTGCAGGGAGACTGCTTCTCCCTCTCCCACTCCCCCTGCTTGTGTTCCCTCTCTCGCTGTGTCTCTCTCTGTCAAATAAATAAATAAAATCTTAAAAAAAAAAAAAGAGTAGTTGGAAGATCTATACCTACTGAAACGGGGGTCTGGAAAGAGTGAAATGTGACTCCTAGTGGGAGGATTTTTATATTGAACTAAAAAAAATTACTTAAAAATGAAAAACTGTTAGAGAATACCTTTAACTGGGATTAGGTGTTTAGGTTTTCTTTCCTTTCATGGAGAATAATAGTGGGAGGCCCTAAATAATAAAAGTAGGTATGAGTGTTAGTGAATATTCTGTGAAAGAGGGATTGTGGGAAAAACCCCACAAAAATTCAAAGAAAGAATGAGATTACAGGCAGCATTATTATTTGTCTTCTCTACTACAATATACAATCTTCATGAGGGCAGGGATTTGTTCACAGTAATGTATTCATATTTGTATCTCTAGGGAATTGAAGAATGCCCCAAATATAGTAGATGCTCAATTAAGAATATGTTCAATAAATAAATATATGGATAAACAATGCGTGTAAATTATTGGAACTACTTAAATGAATTCTCCCATTTCTAAGGATTTTTTTTTCAATATAACTCTACTCCTACACACATAAACTACGTTAGCCATTTTCTATTTGTCATTCCTGTCTTTGGTTTTGAAAAAACTACATATTGATCAACTTTACCTACTGTGGCCTTTTGTATCTCAACTTTAGGGACTCCCTCTTCAAGTCTGAGTATATCATTGCCTTGAGATACTTCCTGAGGTTCCAAGAAGTTGATCATGACATTGAAGATATTTTCTTCTTCTTGACTACTGAGTCCTAAAGCTTGGCAATTCAACTCAACTGTAATGGAAAGACTTTAGACATAAGTTACATTTTAAGATTTTTAAAAATTTGTTTTCATTTGTGTAAGTTAATTCACCAGAGCCTTCCCTAAATACATGAGGGAAGGGATAAAATAGAAGGGGAAACTCAAACATCAACAAAGAGTCTAAGGGATAATTTAGTTGTCTATTCAACTGTGATTATATTTAAGATTATTTAGCTTCTAAAATACATGAATATTATTTTTTTCCAAAGAGTATCAAAAATAGTGTCCAGTGTAGAAAGTTAACTGCTTACTTTTAAATTAAATACCATTATGAACCCAGTTTGGGGAGTGGAGACCTGTACAAGTAGTTTACTATCTCTATCCCAGGACAGGTAAACATGCCACTTGGTCAAAAATAACTCTTAACCTTAAACAAAGCCACAAAATGATAATCCAAGAATCTTGGTATTTTCAGCCATATGTGGTGGTACAAAAAAATATTTTCATATTGAAAAATTAGCACCAAATAATTCTACATTATCTGGATCTTGGCATAGCAACATTTCTTCTTTATAAAAAGGTCTACTTATTTAGTTTAATTTATACTTGTTAGCCTGTTGTACAAGAGGTATTCATTCATTTTTTTATTCTTTCCATTTTTCTGTTTCATTTACAGTCTCTTGTACAGTTGCTACTGAAATATGTTTTTAATGTAATATTATTTATCTGTATTCTTTAACATTTAATATGTATTATAGTGAATTTATATTAACTATGCAAACTCTGTCTTCTCTGTGAGTTTAAAATGTTTTATTTTTTTATATTAGTTAATGTTTAACTTCTAAGGCTGTCTGTCTTCCCATATTTCTTTTTTTAACTTTATTTTATTATGTTATGTTAATCACCATACATTACATCATTAGATTTTGTTGTAGTGTTCCAGGATTCATTGTTTGCTTATAACACCCAGTGCTCCATTCAATACGTGCCCTCTTTAATACCCATCACCAGACTAACACATCCCCCCACCCTCCTCCCCCTAGAACCCTCAGTTTGTTTCTCAGAGTCCATAGTCTCTCATGGTTTGTCTCCGCCTCCGATTCCTCCTCCTTCATTTTTCCCTTCCTACTATCTTCTTCTTCTTCTTTTTTTTAACATATAATGTATTATTTGTTTCAGAGGTACAGGTCTGTGATTCAACAGTCTTACACTATTCACAGTGCTCACCATAGCCCATACCCTGCCCAATGTCCATCACCCAGCCACCCCATCCCTCCTACCCCCCACCACTCCAGCAACCCTCAGTTTGTTTCCTGAGATTAAGAATTCCTCATATCAGTGAGGTTATATGATACATGTCTTTTTTTTGGGGGGGGGTTCATATGATACATGTCTTTCTCTGATTGACTTATTTTGCTCAGCATAATACCCTCCAGTTCCATCCACGTCATTGCAAATGACAAGATTTCATTCCTTTTGATGGCTGCATAATATTCCATTGTGTATATATATATATATATATATATATATATATATATATATATATATATACATATATATATATATATACTACATCTTCTTTATCCATTCATCTGTCGATGGATATCTTGGCTCTTTCCGTAGTTTGGCTATTTTGGACATTGCTACTATAAACATCAGGGTGCATGTACCCCTTCGGATCACTACATTTGTATCTTTGGGGTAAGTACCCAGCAGTGCAATTGCTGGGTCGTAGGCAGCTCTATATTCAACTTTTTGAAGAACCTCCATACTGTTTTCCAGAGTGGCTGCACCAGGTGCATTCACACCAACAGTGTAAGAGGGTTCTCCTTTCTCCACATCCTCGCCAACATTTGTCATTTCCTGACTTGTTAATTTTAGTCATTCTGACTGGTGTGAGGTGCTATCTCATTGAGGTTTTGATTTGGATTTCCCTGATGCCAAACGATGTTGAGCACTTTTTCATGTGTCTGTTGGCCATTTGGATGTCTTCTTTGGAAAAATGTCTGTCATGTCTTATGCCCATTTCTTGATTGGATTCTTTGTTCTTTGGGTGTTGAGTTTAAGAAGTTCTTTATAGATTTTGGATACTAGATCTTTATCTGATATGTCATTTGCAAATATCTTCTCCAATTCTGTTGGTTGTCTTTCGGTTTTGTTGACTGTTTCCTTTGCTGTGCAAAAGTTTTTATCTTGGGGTGCCTGGGTGGCTCAGTCGTTAAGCGTCTGCCTTCGGCTCAGGTCATGGTCCCAGGGTCCTGGGATCGAGCCCCGCATCCGGCTCCCTGCTCCGCGGGAAGCCTGCTTCTCCCTCTCCCACTCCCCCTGCTTGTGTTCCCTCTCTCTCTGTGTCTCTCTCTGTCAAATAAATAAATAAAATCTTTAAAAAAAAAAGTTTTTATCTTGATAAAGTCCCAATAGTTCATTTTTGCCCTTGCTTTCCTTGCCTTTGGTGATGTTTCTAAGAAGTTGCTGTGGCTGAGGTCGAAGAGATAGCTGCCTGTGTTCTCCTCTAGGATTTGGATGGACTCCTGTCTCACATTTAGGTCTTTCAACCATTTGGAGTCTATTTTTGTGTGTGGTGTAAGGAAATGGTCTGGTTTCATTCTTCTGCATGTGGCTGTCCAATTTTCCCAACACCATTTGTTGAACAGACTGTCTTTTTTCCATTGGACATTCTTTCCTGCTTTGTTGAAGATTAGTTGACCATAGTGTTGAGAGTCCATTTCTGCGCTCTCTATTCTGTTCCATTGACCTATGTATCTGTTTTTGTGCCAGTACCATACTGTCTTGATGATGACAGCTTTGTAATAGAGCTTGAAGTCCGGAATTGTGATGCCATCGGCTTTGCTTTTCTTTTTCAACATCCGTCTGGCTATCAGGGTCTCTTCTGGTTCCATACAAATTTTAGGATTATTTGTTCAATTTCTTTGAAAAAAGTGAATGGTATTTTGATAGGGATTGCATTAAATGTGTAGATTGCTCTAGGTAGCATTGATATCTGCACAATATTTGTTCTTCCAATCCATGAGCATGGAATATTTTTCCATTTTTTTGTGTCTTCCTCAATTTCCTTCATGAGTATTTTATAGTTTTCTGAGTACAGATTCTTTGCCTCTTTGGTTAGATTTATTCCTAGGTATCTTATGGTTTTGGGTGCAATTGTAAATGGGATCGACTCCTTAATTTCTCTTTCTTCTGTCTTGTTAGTGTATAGGAATGCCACAGATTTCTGTGCATTGACATTATATCCTGCCACTTTACTGAATTCCTGTATGAGTTCTAGCAATTTTGGCGTGGAGTCTTTTGGGTTTTCCACATAAAGTATCATATAATCTGCAAAGAGTGAGAGTTTGACTTCTTCTTTGCTGATTCAGATGCCTTTTATTTCTTTTTGTTGTCTGATTGGTGTGGCTAGGGCTTCTAGTACTATGTTGAATAGCAGTGATGATAGTGGACATCCCTGGGCTGTGTTCCTGACCTTAGGGGGAAAGCTCTCAGGTTTTTCCCCATTGAGAATGATATTGTTGTGGGTTTTTCATAGATGGCTTTTATGATATTGAGGTATGTACCATCCATCCCTAAACTCTGAAGACTTTTGATCAGGAATGGATGCTGTACTTTGTGAAGTGCTTTTTTTGCATCTATTGAGAGGATCATATGATTCTTGTTCTTTCTTTTATTAATGTACTGTATCACATTGATTGATTGGCAGATGTTGAACCAACCTTGCAGCCCAGGAATAAATCCCAATTGGTCGTGGTGAATAATCCTTTTAATGTACTGTTGGATCCTATTGGCTAGTATTTTGGTGAGAAATTTTGCATCCATGTTCATCAGGGATATTGGTCTGTAATTCTCCTTTTTGATGGGGTCTTTGTCTGATTTTGGGATCAAGGTAATGCTGGCCTCATAAAGTGAGTTTGGAAGTTTTCCTTCCATTTCCATTTTTTGGAACAGTTTCAGAAGAATAGGTATTAATTCTTCTTGAAATGTTTGGTAGAATTCCCCTGGGAAGCCATCTGGCCCTGGGCTCTTGTTTTTTGGGAGATTTTTGATGACTGCTTCAATTTCCTTAGTGTTTATAGATCTGTTCAGGTTTTCTATTTCTTCCTGGTTCAGTTTTGGTAGTTTGTACATCTCTAGGAATACATCCATTTCTTCCAGATTGTCTAATTATCTGGCATACAGTTGCTCATAATATGTTCTTATAATTGTTTGTATTTCTTTGGTGTTGCTTGTGATCTCTCCTCTTTCATTCATGATTTTGTTGATTTGGGTCATTTCTCTTTTCTTTTTGATAAGTCTGGCCAGGGGTTTATCAATCTTGTTAATTCATTCAAAGAACCAGCTCCTGGTTTTGTTGATCTGTTCTACTGTTCTTTTGGTTTCCATTTCATTGATTTCTGCTCTGATCTTTATTATTTCTCTTCTTCTCCTGGGTTTGGGCTTTATTTGCTGTTCTTTTTCCAGCTCCTTTAGGTGTAGGGTTAGGTTGTGTATTTGAGACCTTTCTTGTTTCTTGAGAAAGGCTTGTATTGCTGTATAGTTTCCTCTTAGGACCTCCTTTCCTGCATCCCAAAGGTTTTGAACAGTTGTGTTTTCATTTTCATTTGTTTCCATGAATTTTTTTAAATTCTTTAATTTCCTGGTTGACCCATTCATTCTTTAGTAGGATGCTTTTTTAGCCTCCATATATTTGAGTTCTTTCCGACTTCCTCTTGTGATTGATTTCCAGTTTCAAAGCATTGTGGTCCAAAAATATGCAGGGAATGATCCCAAACTTTTGGTACCAGTTGAGACCTGATTTATGACCTAGGATGTGATCTATTCTGGAGAATGTTCCATGGGCACTAGAGAAGAATGTGTATTCTGTTGCTTTGGGATGGACTGTTTTGAATATATCTGTGAAGTCCATTTGGTCCAGTGTGTCATTTCAAGTTTTTATTTCCTTGCTGATCTTTTGCTTAGATGATCTGTCCATTTCAGTGAGGGGGGTGTTAAAGTCCCCTATTATTATTGTATTGTTGTTGATGTGTTTCTTTGCTTTTGTTACTAATTGGCTTATATAATTGACTGCTCCCATGTTAGGGACATAGATATTTACAATTGTTAGATCTTCTTGTTGGATAGACCCTTTGAGTAGGATATAGTGTCCTTCGTCAACCCTTATTATAGTCTTTGGTTGAAAATCTAATTTGTCTGCTAGAAGGATTGCCACCCCAGCTTTCTTTTGGTGTCCATTAGCATGGTAAATTGTTCCCCCCCCCCTCACTTTCAATCTGGAGGTGTCTTTGCATCTAAAATGAGTCTTTTGCAGACAGCATGTCGATGGGTCTTGTTTTTTTATCCAGTCTGATACCCCTGTGCCTTTTGATTGAGGCATTTAGCCCATTTACATTCAGGGTAATTATTGAAAGATATGAATTTAGTTCCATTGTTTTCAACCAACATCTTATCAATCCTCTGACCCAGAGGAGCCAAGAGCTTGGGGCCCTACTCCTCAGTGAGCCCCCAGAGAAAAGCAGTCAATCACTTCCATCTCCCTGGTCTCTGGCTGCACTCCATGCTCACCAGCTTGTGACTGAGCATTTCTATCTCTGGCACACGACCCTGTTTGGAGTCTCCAAACCCAGCAGAGTTCTGTGGTGCACTCCCGCACCACTTCTCCCAGGGGAGGAAAGGGAGTCTCCCTGGATCTGCTGCTGGTTGGGTCCCTGATCGATGCGCAGTGGCCCGACTGTGCTGCGGGTCACAGTTTATGGCAACCTGAACTGCAAGCCCACTCCTCAGCTCCATCTCTGCAGCCGTCTTCTCTGCTCCGATACCTGGGAGCTCTGCCTCAGCAGAGCAGACTTCTAAAAGTTCCGATTTTGTGCTCTACTCTCTATCACTTGCTGCCTGACAGAGGCTCCCTCCCCTGCCATCTATATTGCTGAATATCGCCTTGGATTCACTTCTCTGCATGTCCTACTTTCCAGAAAGTGGTCGCTTTTCTGTTCAGAGAGTTGCTGCTATTCTTTTCTTCGATCTCCTGTTAAGTTTGTAGGTGTTCAGATGGTTTGATCCCTATCTAGCTGAATTCCTGGGACCAGATGAAATTTAGGTCTCCTACTCCTCCGCCATCTTGCTCCTCCTCATTCCCATATTTCAATTTAATCAGCCTGAGAAGATAATGTAGCCAGTTGTACAAAAAACATTCTTGTTGAAAATCCCCAGTAATGATAAGTGGGTAATCCAATTCCAATGAAATAAGTGAATCTTTAAGAAGGGAATTGTTCTAGCCACACCTACATATCTCCTTTTATGTTTGGGTATATATATATATATAATATATATATATATATATATATATATAAAATCTGAATATTAATTCAAAATTATGCATATGAATAACACCTTTACAAACCATCAATTAATTATTGCTAAGCCATAATATTGGAGTACTAATATTTATTGTTCATTACATTTATTTCTAAATGTAGAATCAGATTTACTCATTAACTCTCATCAGACACAAAGTCCAGTTCAAAATGAGTCACATTAGATGAGGACATAACATATTGCCCTATAAACTCTGGATATCTTATTCTGAAGACCTTTTGTTAAATGAACTACAAATTATTTCTTGCTTATCCTTCCTATGCTTCTGATGAATGGTATGAAGAGAGTTTTATTTCAGCGGCTAGTTATATTTTGGCATATTTCTGACACGCAGGTAAGGTGTACGAACATGTTTGTAGTTAATACAATTGTTATTATGAGGCTGTTGGAAGCATTATAAAATCATAAAAAACTAGAACCTTTAGCAAAGCAGTAAATAATAAAAATCTAACAAAGAGCCTAAACAGTAATTTTTTTTTAACTTGCTTAAATTAGTTTACCTGAGCAAACTATGCCAGAAAATATTTGAATGCTTAGCTAGTGGAAATAGTCATTCTCTGAATTTTATAATATTTTATACATTTGTCTATCACCTACCATATAACAATTCAAGTATACTGTTAATATTATAGTACATAATATCAAAATTTTATGGTCTCCTAATTTTTTTTTCCTTTTCCATTTTTTTATTATGTTATGTTAATCACCATACATTACATCATTAGTTTGTGATGTAGTGATCCATGATTCATTGTTTGCATATAACACCCAGTGCTCCATGTAGTATGTGCCCTCCTTAATACCCATCACCAGGCTAACCCATCCCCCCACTCCCCTCCCCTCTAGAACCCTCAGTTTGTTTTTCATTGTCCATCAGAGGGGGAGTCGAACCATGAGAGACTATGGTCTCCTAATTTTTCTACAGTGGATGAACCATGGGTGTCTAAAGAAAAATATGGTAGTCTCAGAGCTTTAGCTATGACTCATACTTGGCCAAGAGGAATAAGAAACATTTAATTACTTCAAGATGTGCAGGAATCCAGTTCCAGCAGCAGTGGGGGCAGGCTAATTTGCAAGCAAACCACTGCACACCTTGTTAAAACACACCCCACCCCTTGCTGGAGACCAAAGACTGTCCACAGTAGGCAGAGAAATTCTCTGCGGACAACTGGACTGAAGGAAAAAGAGGCCAAGACTCAGCAGCTGAGCACATGCAACACACATAGGAGACACTCTCTGGAGGGCAGGCCCTATGGAACAGGAGACACTGCACTGCAGGACACTACAGGGCTCTTCTTCATAATGCTATTATCATTAAGAGCAAGAGAAGTAGCCAACCTTCCTAACACACAGAAACAGACATAGAAAGTCAGACAAAATGAGAAGGCAGAGAACATCTCCCACATGAAAGAACAGGACCAAGCACCACAAAGGACCAAAGTGAAACAGATATAAATGATATGCCTGATAGAGAATTTAAAGTAATGATCACAAAGATGCTTGCTGGACTAGAGAAAAGAGTGGAGGACATCAGTAAGAATCTTAACACAGAGAAAAGAACGAATCAGACATCAACAACACCATAAATGAATTAAAAATATAATAAATACCAGGCCAGATGAAGCAGAAGAATGAAATAATGACCTGGAAGACAAAGTAATGGAAAGTAACCAAGCTGAGCAAAGGAGAGGAAAGAAAATCATGCAAATTGAGAACAGTTTTGGGGAACTCATTGACCCCATCAAGTGTAATAACATTCCCATTATAGGAATCCCAGAAGAGAGAGAAAAGGGGGGGTGAAAAATTTATGTGAAGAAATAATAGCTGAAAACTTCCCTAATCTGGGAAAGGAAACAGAGGCAGGCACAGAGGCACAGAGATCCAGGAGGCACAGAAATTCCCCCTAAAAATTTAACCCAAGGAGGTCCACACCAAGACACATGATAATTAAAATGGCAAAAAGCAGGATAAATAAAACATTTTAAAAGATGTGGAGTATTTTTCTTTCTTTGGGGGTTCTTTATAAGGTAATATGTAAAAGAATATATTTAAATCATGGAAAAATGTATTCACTTTTTACATATATTGGATATTTTACTCTTTATTTATTAAGGTTCAGTGGGTTGAGGAAATATATACCTTTTAGCTTTGATTGAACTCTTAGGAGTGTGTTTCTAAGTACAGTAAAGATTTTCCTCCAGTTCATTGTTCAGTTAATTGTTGAGGTAAACTCAGGAATTGTTTCATTTTTTATTTGCCCTTGAAGGATAACTAAAAACAATGTTTTTAAAGAGATTTGTGGAAATACAGCTAAACTCATAATATACTGTAGAAGCAGAAGCTAAGTTCAGTCCATTAGAGACAGTTACCTGTATAATTATTATACCTGTTCTGTCTTCAGGCTGAGTTTGAGTGTTTTGGGTCCTGATATACTTCTTGCCCAGGTTTGTGAGGCTTTCAGTGCCCAGTTCCAAAGGAGAACATGTTTTTGGCAGGGAGGCAAGTTATGTGTCATTCTTCCAAGATCAGTAAACACTTCTAGCTGGAAAATACAGCCTTCCCTACTACTAAGTAAGCACAGATTTCTTGTCCATAATGAGCTTCATGATCTGCCTAGGTAAGACCTTCATTCTGTGGTGACACACCTCATGCCTGGTGGAGAGAAGGAAATGGAACAAAAATAAAGGAAAATTGGGGATTGCTGGAAAGCATCATTATTGTAATTTTTAAAGACAGTGTTATTTTATTTCAGGAACGGCTAAGGCAAAATCATGAAAGCTCAATTTTCCTGATCTACCAAGTAGAGCTGTACTCCTTTATCATTTGAGGGTAGCAATTACAAATACTAACTCCAGAGTTACACTGCCTTGTAAATTCTAGATTTAGCCCTTTTTAACTCTGTGACCTTAGGCAAGCTATTTACCTTCTGTGCCCCAGTTTCCTAATATGTAAACAAAGAAAATAATTATCCCTGTGCAATAGTCTTATTTGATTGATTAAATGGGTCATTACAGGTAGCATACTCAGAACATTGTTATTATTCAATAAATATGAGTTATCATAGGACATTGCTGTCCCTTTGAAGCTTGTAAACTTTCAAAGGAATAAAGCATGCTCTGTAAATCACCTCCTATAAGTAAAATGACTACCACAGTTTGTAATCAATGTCACAATGAATCATAATAAACTAAAAAAAAAAATACTAGAGAATATTTCAAACTCTTATTTAAATGCTTTGCTAGATCAAAGAACATAGGGTAGCTGAAAAGGGTTAAGATATAGTAAATATATGATGTCTATATATAACAAACTATAATCATATGTCTCTTTCACATGATTGCATTTATTTCACACTTTTTTCTGTGTTATGAATGAGTTTATTGAACACCAAAAAAATGAATGGAGGCTATCTCTCTTATATTTCAATGATGAGCAATTATTTGTTCATTCATCAAACATTTAGAGAATCTACTGAGTCAAACATCATGCTGCTTAACTTTACTGGGTCATCAAAAGTGAAAAAATAGAAACTGTAATCTTAAAAAGGTAGCATTGATTCATTGATTGATACATTCATATATACGTAATGAGCAAGGATACCATACCAATACAGGTATAGCTACTGCATATCCAAATGCATATAAGTACACACATGCAGTCCAGTAACTCATAGACCAATTGCCAATGCAGAACATTACACTAACATATATTTCAGCAGAACTGAACAATATACTTATTCACCAAATGTGAAGTTGACGGAGAGAGGTAACAATTACTCCAGGATGAGAAGATTATAAATAATTTGACAACATGGTCAAGAAGAGGAGTTATACAACCTATTTTTTTAAAAAAATATTTTATCTATTTATTTAATTTAGAGAAAGAGAGAGAGAGAGAGCAAGTGTGAGCGAGGGGTGGGGCAGAGGGAGAGAGAGAATCTCCAGCAGACTCCCCGCTGAGCATGGAGCCTGACATAGGGCTCGATCTCACGACCCTGAGATCATGACCTGAGCTGAAACCAAGAATATGATGCTCAACTGACTGAATCACCCAGGCACCCTGCAGTCTCTTGAATAAAAAATAAAATGATCCAAATAGCATATTGCCATAAAGCACTGCTATGGTGTTAAATATGTATATAGTAATGACCTTCAAATTAAATGAAGACAAACTAGTAAGAAGATTTAACAATATTATAATAAACATGGTATTTAAAAACCTAGGCATCAAGTTTTTTTTCTGGTGAGTAATCAACTTTAATGTAAAAAAAAAAAAAAGACAGTACCTATAGGTATATATATATCATCTGTTTTTACAAAGGTTCTTTCCAAATCTTGTTGAAAAAAAAGTATTACATTCCTCTTAGATTTCTTTCTCTCTTGTTCTTTCTCTCTCACTCTCTCTGTTTTTTTTTTTTTTTGAATAGGCTCCATTCCCAGTGTGGAGCTTGAACTCATGACCCTGAGATCAAGACCTAAGCTGAGATCAAGAGTCAGATTCTTAGATGACTGAGCCACCCAGGTACCCCTTAAATTACTCTCTTGATAAATTATTTTGTTAAGTTCACAAAACTCAATTACCAACTCTAGTCATGTTTTGATTGCCATATGTAAAGTATTGTCTTAGATATGTTGGACTACATATATAAAATTATATAAAAAATTTTACCTACACACAAAATTTGAAATTAAAAAATAGTAATACATTTAATGGTTGAACTGTTTTCACTTACAACACTTAATTTTAGATTTATTTAGCTTTTTAAAAATTTAAGTATAGTTGACATATAATGCTATATTAGTTTCAGGTGTACAACATAGTGATTTCACAATTCTTCACATTATGCAGTGCTCACTACAGTACTTACATCTGTCACCATACAAAGTTATTACAATATTTTTGACTATATTCCTGATGCTATGCTTTTCATTCCTATGACTTTTTAAATTTTATAACTGGAAGTTTGTACCTCTTAATATATTTATTTAGTTGTTACGTTATAATAAATACTGATTCTTTCCACTTTAAAAAGACATTTCTAGTCAACATAACCCAAAGACGTAGTGACCTTCCTCTGAGCTGTGGGAATGAAATTATCAATGTGAGGATCATACTTAAGCCAAGTACTTGTGAAACATTTTGAATACTATATTATCTGAAGGCACATCTTTATCATTTTGTGTGTATGAGTGTTCAGTACATATAGTTATCCTTAAACAATAAGAAAATGACACCTCAGGGCTATCTGATTTTTTTATGGCTAAATAAAGTGCCAATACCACAGGGTAAAACAACTGGTATAATACCAATGCTTGCATTCTTTAAAATACTACTAGAGATCAGTACTTGTTTGGTATTCTGTAAAACACCTGCATTCCTTTCACAGGATATGCTGATGAATGTCTGTTTGTTCCACAGTGGAGAAGTGAGTGTTCAGTTATATTTTATAGAAAATTGATATGATTTCACTATCCTCAGGCAGACTGTAATTCTTACTTTTTGATGGGGTATGTATATGATGGATTGCATATTTTGTGTGAGGTAAATATCAATCACACTGATATAGAAATTTTTTTAAGAGACATCAAAAATTTTTAATACACATTTACTTTCTTCATATTTCATGCAGAATGTACTTAAAAGGTATTTGTCTTTGTAGATATATGTTTATAAGACAGGATTCACAGTTGCATGCAACAGAAATTGATTCTGACCAATTTAAGCATTAGGAGAATTTACTGATTGAGTATTAGGTAGGTCATAAATTCACCAGCAAAATAGGAGAACCACACTTTGAAAATAAGGAAGGAAAAAGGGAATCTAGAGAATAAGGACTGCTGCTTAAATCATACCACAGAAGTAATCTGTGAGGACCATTTTCCCACAAGTGGGCACAGATTGTTTCAGCTTGTACCACCACCACCATGACCATCACCAGTGTCACCAACCATAAGTTCTCTTTGCTGGCACTTTTGCTACAGATGCCCCTGAAAACTGGTATGGCTACCATTGATGTCATGATTGAATTGGATTTCTTATCTCTGCTTACTTTAATCACTGGGCCAGGTTAAAAGATCCACATAAACATGTCCAATTGCCAAAAATGTATACAGTTGGGAATTCCCCATACATAAGAATGGGATTAAATTGCTTGACAATAAAACAACTAGAAACATCCACTACATTTCATACTATAGTATGCAGCAACCAATATACACCATTTTCCCCCAGATTGTAATTCTAGTTAAAAAAAAGAAACAACAAAACGTGTTCCTAATAAAATGCAATGATACCTTCCGAACTAAGCCTCATATAACTAAATAGAAATTAATTTCCTCTCCAAAGAAGATTAAGGAAAGAAGGAAGGAAGAAAAAAGAAGAAGGGAGACAATCAAATAAACAATATGTAAGTGTGTATCTCTTGCTGCATTCAGGTCCAAGTTCAGGATCTCTAGGTGATGTATATTTCCCCTCTGGTTTTAGTCCTTGTACTAGCATGGTGTTGTGTAACCTACAGGCAAAAATGTTAAGAGAAGAGAAGAGAAGTTATTTAAAACATTTGAACTTTGATTTTTCAGCAATTTTAAGCACTTAGTGGTTAGATTTGTATAGAAGTAGAGTGAACTTTCATTGATATTTTCCTCTGGATGGGGCAGTAATAGAGAATCCCAGGGAATCACCTAGATTCCATTCATTTTCCTCCCTTGCTCTGTTCTGTAGAAACAAACTTATTCCCCTTAGATGGACAAGATCAATCATCCCAATCAACACTATAATCTCCATCAATTTCTACTGACTCAGAGGTAGGAGGAAACCAAAAGCCTAGTAGGTAATCTCAATTTTCATTTAAAAGGGATCATTTTGTATCTCCTGATGGAACCATTTTTCCTTTGAGTATTACATCTTCCAAAACTGAAGAACCCATAGTTGTAGGGAAAGGAAGCAAAGTTTTTGTGAGAAGATCAGTAGGTGTCATAGCAAGAGGTGGCATTCTAATTTCTGTCCCTTAATTTTAGAATGCATACATTTTAGTTACATAAGAAAGCTTACCACTTATTGATATCTGGTTTGGGTGCTATACCACTTCTAGAGGGACAGAATCTCAAACTTGGAATGAATTTTATACTTCTAAAACCATAGTAGTATCTTCAATAAGCTATTCCATACTTCAGTAAGGTTAACATATGCATATTTTGTACATAATTAAAAGAATATCTTAATCAGAAATGGGTTGTGTGCGGTGCCATGGTGGTGAATGATATATTTTATTGTTGGCAGAAAGAAATGGATGTGGTGGCTCCTCTTTAAGATGGTTCCAAACAATTTTTCCCTCCTTGTATGTGGATAACATTTTGCCAGGGAGAAGTGGTATTTATTCCTTCTCTCTACTTAAATCAGGATGTCCTTAGTGAGTTGATTGGCCAGTAGGATCAGCTGAGGTGATAATTTAAACTGCTGAGGGTTGGTCATAATAAGCCTTGCAATTTCTGCTAAGATTCCTTGGAGTGCTTTTTGAACACTGAAACAATTGACTTGGGACATCAGCCACCTTTTAAGAAGACCAAATACCCAGAAACTGTTATACTATGATAAGCCCAAGGCATATAGAATCTGAAGGATAAATACCATATGGAGAGAAAGGGGTGAGGGGCAGAGACACACTAAGAAACACTCAGGAACCAGGCATGTGAATGAAGAAGTCACGTTGGAAGTGGATACTCCATCATAAGCTCACCTCAGCTGATGCTATATGAGTTAGAAATGCACAGCCTAATTTCTGGAGAATTTTGTTATGTAGGAACAGGTAACTGGAATATTGGTAGATAAGGAAATTCAATCCAAATATAGTATCTCTTCCCATGAGGATGTATTTCTAGCCCTTCACTGAAGGAAAAAGTTCAGCATAATTAATTTGCCACCAAATGGCTTGTCCATTCTGGTTTATAGCACCATATTGATGATCAGCTTGGTGCTCGCTTCGGCAGCACATATACTAAAATTGGAACGATGATCAGCTTGCTCCTTGCCACTGAGCACTGAGAAGCAGTGGTGGCCAAATTGGCCTGGCATAGAGAATCCATGTTTTTGACCCCATGCATAATCTCCATTATTGCCATTCTACCTTATTTGTGGGTATACCAAACAAGCTGGAAGTTAAGGGTGACTAACATTACCTTTACATTTGATCAGTGAGCATGTCCATAGTGGGGATCTATGGAAGGGATTCATTCACATGGGACAAAAATATTCTTACAGATCAAGCCTATTTTTAATAGTTATCCCTCAAAACATTGTGCAAGTCTCCTTCTCACCAGTCTTCCAATCTTTTTTCTTCCAAGCCCCTGTTCAAATCAACCAATGCATTAATATAGATCCTTATCTCAATTTCTCTTTATTTCCAGAAAAAATAGGAATAATATACTCTGCTCAGATTTATGTCCTCTTCATTTATAGATATTGAATTAAATTAAACCATAGGAACAATTTCATTCCAAATGGTTTCAACATGTCATAAAAAGTTATCTGTGAACCAGATTCTAGTCTTTTTTTTTTTTTTTTTCCCAGTCAAATAGTCGTGGGTGATTGCCCTGGAAATCATATGTGGAAGACTAAGGATGCAACTTAAGTTCTATCACTAGACCAAGATCTGTTTTCCAAAAGAAGAACAGTTATTTTCTAAAGAGGGAATATCTTAACTCCAAAACCTAGTGGACTCCATTATAATGCTTTTAGCAGGAATTTCTGCAGCTCCTTACAGTATCCCTATCCATCATAGATATTTTGATATTCATAACATTTTGATATTTGATAAGTACTGAGTAGCAATGCTGCTTACAGTTCTGAGCAAACCAGCTGGAAAACCTTGCACTAAAAGCCACCCAAAGCTACCAATCTCTTAAGCCATTTAGGGGATAAATGAGAACATTAGAATAGTTAGCATTCAAAAATGCAAGAAAGTGTGCCTGGGTGGCTCAGTTGGTTGGGCGACTGCTCTGGGCTCGGGTCATGATCCTGGAGTCCCAGGATTGGGATTGAGTCTGGCATCAAGGTCCCTGCTCAGCAGGGAGTCTGCTCCTCCCTTTAACCTCCCCCCATGCTCTCTCTCATTCTCTCAAATAAATAAATAAAATTTTTTTAAAAATGCAAGAAAAGTCACCTCTTTTAGAACATTCTTTGTAGTAGATGATGTAAGGTACAATATATTTCTTCACTTTGGAGGGATATCTAATATTTCTTTGGCAAATAAACAGTCAGAAATTTGTTAAGGGGGCAGGTCATAGGTGTTGTCGCAGACCTCTAGCATGCATATATCTTGTCAAAGCATTTACGAACAACTCTGCAGATTCATATAATATTATTTAACCTAAATAATCATTTATAGTAATGTTCTGTGATTTTGATATGGCAAAGATACCTTGAATTTATAATAGTTTAAAGCCAGGTAAACTTCAGGGCAAGGTAGGAAATGTATATTGCTATCTATTCCAGATAAAAGCCATCTACTTATGATATTCTCCATTTCTTGGACTAGAGATAAAAGTGTTTTCATCCTAGTTCGTGCATACTGATTGCCAGGGACTGTTTGACAATAAGTTCACATCACAAACAATAGCTGTAATTGCATTTGCAGGTGATTAATCGTAAAACAATCCACTGCCATTCTCAAATATAATCTATCCCTGTACTGGAAAGTAGAAATGTGGATGTGATAAGAATCAATATTCTTGAACCCTACTATCCTTCAATATGACACTAATTCTTATATTCCCCTTGAAGTTATAATATTGGAATTTATTTGCTATTTACTCTTTTGTTAGGCAGTGGGAGTTCCAAATTCTTCCACTTGACTTTTTCTACCATCATAACCATTATCTCTGTGTCAAGCAGACATTGTGGGTGTTCTTCCAGTTGGTAAAAATATTTACTATAATGATACACACTGGGTATGGGAATAAATATAGTATGAGTGATAGATATGAATTAAACTACCATGAAGTGGATTTAGAACAAAATGACATTTATCTTCTGAATCCATTAAATGCACTCTGACCCATGGATCACAGACTTAATCTTAAATCTCCAGGAATTAGTATTATTTTAGAATCAGTGTCCAATAATACCTCAAGGATCTGGATATCATTGTATCTAGTGAGAACAGGCTCTCTGAAAGAGTTGAGAGAAGTAGTAGCATTACTTGTGAAAGGCCAGAGACTTTCCACTTTTCTATTACTATATGTGTTGAGAGGTGGGAGGAAAGTCCCACCTGTGGATAACTTTTGTGCCCATATGATACCTTCTGTGTATAGAATAGAATAAAGTTATCAGAAAATCATCTAAAATATTATACACATAGTAAACCAAGTAAATATGTCTGTTTCACATTAATAGGGCCTAAACTGAAATAATTAACAATGAATATAATTTGCAATGAATAAGTAAGGTTTCAGAAAATTAGTATGAAAATACAGAACTTGGTTAGAAGCTGTGCTATCTATTGCTACAAAATCTAAATTTAAAAGGCTCACAAGTCTGCACACCTATAAGTGAATATAATCTTTCTCAAAAAAGCAAATGAATGACATGAATAAGAGTATTTTTATTTTATTTCAAAATAATCAAGGGAGGGTTTTTTTAGTAGCTACAAAATTTAGAAATGATCGAGAAATATAGAAGATACTAAACTTTATTACTTAGATGGCTCAGGAGCGTTTATGCAAATGTCTTTTGGCTCACTGAATATATTTTACATTACTCATGCTATTATTTTAAAGAATTTTACCACACACATTGTATCTACTAGAACACTAGTGTAAATACATTGAAGACTCTTATAGAGTAATTGCATACTCTAGGGGTTTAATTAACAACAAAGGAAACACATATTAATGACACAGACTGTTTTCGATTAGTAACACATCTAAATTAATTATTACTACTATGGTAATATTAAATGTATATTCAAAATATGACTAGACTTTCAAAATGAATAGGAAGAAAGTATTGTGTTCTACTTTATTTTATGTATTTAATCTTAAAAGTTTAAAATGAAGTCTATGAATTACGAAACTTAAAGCTAAATTATATTACTGTTAACAGTAAATATTTCATTTATTTTTAAATTTTCCCTTATTTATAGTCAGCATATTATATTAAGTAGCTATATTATCAAAGAGGTCTTTTTTTAAAAAAAATTTTATTTAATTATTTGGCAGAGAGAGCTATAGAGCACAAGCAGGGGGGGCAGCGGAGGGAGAGGAAGAAGCAGGCCCCCTTCCAAGCAGGGAGCCTGATGTGGGACTCGATCCCAGAACCCTGGGATCACGACCTGAGCCGAAGGCAGATGCTTAACCATCTGAGCCACTCAGTCGCCCAAAGAGGCCTTTCTGATGTTAAACACCAAATGACATTTTGTCTTCTGAAACATATAGTCAGTGATTGGCTTAAGAGTTGTACATTTCTAAAAGAAAACAGGGTATTAGTACCCCCCAGTTTCTCAGGTTATTAAATAGGAAAGATAACAAACACAGAAGGACTATCGAGTAAGTCTTCTTTCTCTGGATACATTGATTAATAAATATTTAATGTGCGTCTCTACTTTTTACCAGTCTTTGTGGTAGGTACTGGGTATACATATTGTATAAAATAGATACAATTCCTAGTCTCATGCAATTCATATCCATGCTACTTTTTTGACTCTCCTTATTAAATCCTGTTTATTCTTTAACTGCCTTTTTGAATCATTCTTTTTCTCCACACAATTCAGTTAAAATTGATCTTACTGTATTTATTAATGATACCTTACTTACTAAATGTATGGGATGTATTTATGTTCTCATAGTATTTGATGGCTATGAATTTGATATTGTGGAAATGCTCTTGTGTTTTCTGAGAATTGCTTTGTCTTATTTTTTTATTCTTAAACAATATCATATGTGTGCTTTTTTCTTTCCTTCTCTTCCTCTACTTGCCTCTTAAATGATTATGTTGTTATTCAAGACTTTTCTAAACTCTTCACTATTTCACTGTGTATATGTGACCCTCTTTCTGCCTCAAAACCTGTAAATGGGGAGAAAATTCAGAAAAGCACACAACTAAAACTCACACAATTTTGATCTCCAGTGATGGACCTTTCATGGACTTAGAGCCAATAAAAAGGAAGCTCTTCCTGCTGAATTGCCTTCTAGTTCTCCAAGGAACTGATTCTAACATGTAACTGCAACTCGGGAGTGGATGAGAACAACAAAGAAAAGCTCTGAATATTTCCCCCAAGACCTCCTGGAACCCAGTGAAAGAGAAATGCGCATGTATGTAAGTGAACAGAAGTAACCACATGCAGTGTAGGCTGAGGAAAACTTTGTGGCTATAAAATTAGGTGAAGAAACAAAATAGTTTACTGTGTAAGTGGTGGAAGTTGAGGTGAAATGCTTTAGTAGATTATTTACTTAAAAATTCTCAGTAGCTCCAAAGGTTTTTTACACAGCTGTTTATATGTGTTTCCTATTTATGAATTTGTGAGAAATCTGTACTTTACTTATAGAGGGTATGAAATTGGGAAGAAGGATCTGCCATTTTTTAAATCCTTAAAAGAATTGTAAACTATCTCTTTCCTAATTTCTTTGTTTTTTTTAAAAAAGATTTTATTTATTTATTTGAGAGAGAGAGGCAGATAGTGACAAAGAGCACAAGTGGGGAGGAGAGGGAGAAGCAGGCTCCCGCAGAGTAGGGAGCCGGAGGTGGGGCTCAATCCCAGGACCCTGGGATCATGACCTGAGCCGAAGGCAGACGCTTAACCGACTGAGCCACCCAGGCGTCCCTCTCTTTCCTAATTTTCCTCCTTCATTCTCTACTCTACCACTGAATCAACTTGTGCCCATTCTGCTTCATGTTCACTGCTCTTGTCAAAGTCTGAACTGACTTCTACATGCTAAATTCAATGTTCTGTTCTTGGTTCTTATCTCACTTGCCTTCTCAACATTATTAAATATATATATAATTATTATATATACACATTGGTGCATTAAATGTGTAGATTTATATGTATATATATATATATATATATATATATATATATATATTAGTATGTTATGTTAATCACCATACCATATATATATATATATTAGTATGTTATGTTAATCACCATACATTACATCATTAGTTTTTGATGTAGTGTTCAATGATTCATTTTTTGCGCATAACACCCAGTGCTCCCTTCAATACGTGCCCTCTTTAATACCCATTACCAGGCTAACCCATCCTCCCACTCCCCTACCCTCTAGAACCCTCAGTTTGTTTTTCAGAGTCTATCGTTTCTCATGGTTCATCTCCACCTCCGATTTCCCCCACTTCGTTCTTCCCCTCCTGCAATTTTCCTTTTTTTTTTTTTAACATATAATGTATTATTTGTTTCAGAGGTACAGATCTGTGATTCAACAGCCATGCACAATTCACAGTGCTCACCATAGCACATACCCTCCCCAAGGTCTATCACCCAGCCACCCCACTGCTCCCACCCCCTACCACTCCAAGAACTCACAGTTTGTTTCCTAAGATTAAGAATTCCTCATATCAGTGAGGTCATATGATACATGTCTTTCTCTGTTTGACTTATTTCGCTCAGCATAATACCCTCCAGTTCCATCCATGTCGTTGCAAATGGCAAGATTTTATTCATTTTGATGACTGCATAATATCCCATTGTATATATATACGACATCTTCTTTATCCATTTGTCTGTCGATGGATATCTTGGCTCTTTCCACAGTTTGGCCATTGTGGACATTCCTGCTATAAACATCGGGGTGCATGTATCACTTCGGATCCCTACATTTGTATCTTTTGGGTAAATACCCAGTAGTGCGATTGCTGGGTCATAGGGTAGCTCTATTTTCAACTTTTTGAGGAACCTCCATACTGTTTTCCAGAGTGGCTACACCAGCTTGCATTCCCACCAATAGTGTAGGAGGGTTCCCCTTTCTCCACATCCCCGCCAACATCTGTCGTTTCCTGACTTGTTAATTTTAGCCATTCTGACTGGTGTGAGGTGGTATCTCATTGAGGTTTTGATTTGGATTTCCCTGATGCCAAATGATGTTGAGCACTTTTTCATGTGTCTGTTGGCCATTTGGATGTCTTCTTTGGAGAAATGTCTGTTCATGTCTTCTGCCCATTTCTTGATTGGATCATTTGTTCTTTGGGTGTTGAGTTTAAGAAGTTCTTTATAGATTTTGGATACTAGCCCTTTATCTGATATGTCACTTGCAAATATCTTCCCCCATTCTGTTGGTTGTCTTTTGGTTTTGTTGACTGTTTCCTTTGCTGTGCAAAAGCTTTTTATCTTGATGAAGTCCCAATAGTTCTTTTTTGCCCATGCTTCCCTTGCCTTTGGCAATGTTTCTAGGAAAAGTTGCTGCGGCTGAGGTCGAAGAGGTTGCTGCCTGTGTTCTCCTTTAGGATTTGGATGGACTCCTGTCTCACATTTAGGTCTTTCAACCATTTTGAGTCTATTTTTATGTGTGGTATAAGGAAATGGTCCAGTTTCATTCTTCTGCATGTGGCTGTCCAATTTTCCCAACACCATTTGTTGAACAGACTGTCTTTTTTTTCCATTGGACATTCTTTCCTGCTTTGTCGAAGATTAGTTGACCATAGTGTTGAGGGTCCATTTCTGGGCTCTCTATTCTGTTCCATTGATCTATGTATCTGTTTTTGTGCCAGTACCATACTGTCTTGATGATTACAGCTTTGTAATAGAGCTTGAAGTCTGGAATTGTGATGCCGCCAGCTTTGCTTTTCTTTTTCAACATTCCTCTGGCTATTCGGGGTCTTTTCTGGTTCCATACAAATTTTAGGATTATTTGTTCCATTTCTTTGAAAAAAGTGAATGGTATTTTGATAGGGATTGCATTAAATGTGTAGATTGCTCTAGGTAGCATTGATATCTGCACAATATTTGTTCTTCCAATCCATGAGCATGGAACGTTTTTCCATTTCTTTGTGTCTTCCTCCATTTCCTTCATGAGTATTCTATAGTTTTCTGAGTACAGATTCTTTGCCTCTTTGGTTAGATTTATTCCTAGGTATCTTATGGTTTTGGGTGCAATTGTAAATGGGATCGACTCCTTAATTTCTCTTTCTTCTGTCTTGTTGTTGGTGTATGGGAATGCCACAGATTTCTGTGCATTGATTTTATATCCTGCCACTTTCCTGAATTCCTGTATGAGTTCTAGCAGTTTTGGGGTGGAGTGTTTTGGGTTTTCCACATAAAGTATCATATCATCTGCAAAGAGTGAGAGTTTGACTTCTTTTTTGCTGATTCGGATGCCTTTTATTTCTTTTTGTTGTCTGATTGCTGTGGCTAGGACTTCTAATACTATGTTGAATAGCAGTGATGATAGTGGACATCCCTGCCGTGTTCCTGACCTTAGGGGGAAAGCTCTCAATTTTTCCCCATTGAAAATGATACTTACTGTGGGTTTTTCATAGATGGCTTTTATGATATTGAGGTATGTACCCTCTATGCCTATATTCTGAAGAGTTTTGATCAAGAAAGGATGCTGTACTTTGTCAAATGCTTTTTCTGCATCTATTGAGAGGATCAAATGGTTCTAGTTCTTTCTATTATTAATGTATTGTATCACATTGGTTGATGGTGGATGTTGAACCAACCTTGCAGCCCAGGAATAAATCCCAATTGGTTGTGGTGAATAATCCTTTTAATGTACTGTTGGATCCTATTGGCTAGTATTTTGGTGAGAATTTTTGCATCCATGTTCATCAGGGATATTGGTCTATAATTCTTTTTGATGGGGTCTTTGTCTGATTTGGGGATCAAGGTAATGCTGGCCTCATTAAATGAGTTTGGAAGTTTTCCTTCCATTTCCATTTTTTGGAACAGTTTCAGAAGAATAGGTATTAACTCTTTAAATGTTTGGTAGAATTCCCCTCGGAAGCCATCTGGCCCTGAGCTCTTGTTTTTTGGGAGATTTTTGATTATTGCTTCAATTTCCTTAGTGGTTATAGGTCTGTTCAGGTTTTCTATTTCTTCCTGGTTCAGTTTTGGCAGTTTATACATCTCTAGGAATGCATCCATTTCTTCCAGGTTATCTAATTATCTGGCATATAGTTGCTCATAATATGTTCTTATAATTGTTTGTATTTCTTTGGTGTTGGTTGTGATCTCTCCTCTTTCAGTCTTGATTTTGTTGATTTGGGTCATTTCTCTTTTCTTTTTGATAAGTCTGGCCAGGGGTTTATCAATCTTGTTAATTCTTTCAAAGAACCAGCTCCTAGTTTCGTTAATCTGTTCTACTGTTCTTTTGGTTTCTATTTCATTGATTTCTGCTCTGATCTTTATTATTTCTCTTCTCCTCCTGGGTTTGGGTTTTATTTACTGTTCTTTTTCCAGCTCCTTTAGGTGTAGAATTAGGTTGTGTATTTGAGACCTTTCTTATTTCTTGAGAAAGGCTTGTATCGCTATATACTTTCCTCTTAGGACTGACTTTGCTGCATCCCAAAGGTTTTGAACAGTTGTGTTTTCATTTTCATTTGTTTCCATGAATTTTTTAAATTCTTCTTTTATTTCCTGGTTGACCCACTCATTCATTAGTAGGATGCTCTTCAGCCTCCATATATTTGAGTTCTTTCCGACTTTCCTCTTGTGATTGAGTTCTAGTTTCAAAGCACTGTGGTCTGAAAATAGGCAGGTAAAGATTCCAATCTTTTGGTACTGGTTGAGACCTGATTTGTGACCTAGGATGTGATCTTCTGGAGAATATTCCATGGGCACTAGATAAGAATGTGTATTCTATTGCTTTGGGATGGAATGTTCTGAATGTATCTGTGAAGTCCATTTGGTCCAGTGTGTCATTTGAAGTCTTTATTTCCTTGTTGATCTTTGCTTAGATGATCTGTCCATTTCAGTGAGGGGGGTGTTAAAGTCCCCCACTATTACTGTATTGTTGTCGATGTGTTTCTTTGCTTTTGTAATTAATTGGCTTATATAATTGGCTGCTCCCATGTTAGGGGCATAGGTATTTACAATTGTTAGATCTTCTTGTTGGATAGACCCTTTAAGTAGGATATAGTGTCCTTCGTCAACCCTTATTATAGTCTTTGGTTTAAAATCTAATTTGTCTGCTAGAAGGATTGCCACCCCAGCTTTCTTTTGGTGTCCATTAGCATGGTAAATGGTTTTCCACCCCTCACTTTCAATCTGGGGGTGTTTTTGGGTCTAAAATGAGTCTCTTGCAGACAGCATATCGATGTGTCTTGTATTTTTATCCAATCTGATAGCTGATGTCTTTTGATTGGGGCATTTAGCCCATTTACATTCATGGTGACTATTGAAAGATATGAATTTAGTACCATTGTATTGCCAGTTAGATGACTGTTACTGTATATTGTCTGTGTTCCTTTCTGGTCTATGTTGCTTTTAAGTTCTCTTTTTGCTTAGAGGACCCCTTTCAATATTTCTTGTAGGGCTGGTTTTGTGTTTGCAAATTCCTTTAGTTTTTGTTTGTCCTCGAAGCTTTTTACCTCTCTTTCTATTTTCAATGACAGCCTAGCTGGATATAGTATTCTTGGCTGCATATTTTTCTCATTTAGTGCTCTGAATATATCCTGCCAGTCCTTTCTGGCCTGCCAGGTCTCTGTGAATAGGTCTGTTGTCAATCTAATGTTTCTACCATTGTAGGTTACATATCTCTTGTCCCGAGCTGCTTTTAGGATTTTCTCTTTGTCTCTGAGGCTCGTAAGTTTTACTATTAGATGTCAGGGTGTTGACCCATTTTTATTGATTTTGAGAGGGGTTCTCTGTGCCTCCTGGATTTTGATGCCTGTTTCCTTCCCCAAATTAGGGAAGTTCTCTGCTATAATTTGCTCCAGTATACCTTCTGCCCCTCTCTCTCTTTCTTCTTCTGGGATCCCAATTATTCTAATGTTGTTTCATCTTATGGTATCACTTATCTCCCGAATTCTGCCCTCGTGATCCAGTAGTTGTTTATCTCTCTTTTTTTCAGCTTCTTTATTTTCCATTATTTGGTCTTCTGTATCACTAATTCTCTCTTCTGCCTCATTTATCCTAGCAGTAAGAGCCTCCATTTTTGATTGCATGTCATTAATAGCCTTTTTGATTTTGACTTGATTACATTTTAGTTCTTTTATTTCTCCAGAAAGGGTTTCTCTAATAACGTCCATGCTTTTTTCAAGCCCAGCTAGTCTTTAAAACCATCATTCTGAACTCTAGTTCCGACATCATACTAATGTCTGTATTGATTAGGTCCCTGGCAGTCGGTACTGCCTCTTGTTCTTTTTGTTGAGGTGATTTTTTCTGTCTTGTCATTTTGTCCTGAGGAGAATAGATGAATGAGAGAACAAAATGCTAACAGGGTAACAATGTCCCCAGAAAATATACACTAAACAAATCAGAAAAGACCTGCAACAGGGTGAAAAGAAAGGGAAAGATAGAAAAAAGAAAAAGAAAAAAAAAAAGAAAAAGAAAAAGATAAAAAGAAACAAATACAAAACAAAACAAAACAAAAAAACCTAATATGATCAAATATGATCAGGCTGGTGCATAGATCAGTGCCACACACTAGATTTGGGCATATTTTGGTCTGTTAGAAGAAAGTGCATCCCAAAATTTTAAAGAAAGAAAAACTTATATATGTACAAAAATAAGGGTAAATACAATGAAGGGATGGAATATGACTGTAAAGATGAAAATTATAAAAGATTTTATAAAAGGAATTGATAAGACGTTGGTTGAAAAAAGAAAGAAGAGGATTTAAAAAAAAAAAAAGGGAGAGAATGTGATCAGGCAGGAGACTAGAACAAAGCCATACACTAGAGATTTAGAGTATGTTTTGATCTGTTAGAAGAAACTGTATCTCAAAATTTTAAAGAGAGAACTTATATACCAAAAATAAGGGTAACTACTATGAAGGGATAGAACATGACTCTAAAAATGAAAAATAAAAAATATTTTTTTAAAAAAGAGATTGATAAGATGTTGGTTGAAAAAGGCAAAATGAAAAATTCAAAAAAGAAAAAAAAAAGTCTGTTAAAAAAATTAACTTTTAAAGTCTAAAGAAGCATGGTAAAAAAGCTATGAATTCTATGTGCAGTATTCCCCTAGTGCTGGAGTTCTGCTGTTCTTATTGATTGGTAAACTTGGTCTTTGCTGGCTGTTCTTGCTGATCTTCTGGGGGAGGGGCCTGTTGCTGTGGTTCCCAAATGTCTTTGACGGAGGCAGAATTGCCCCACCCTTGCCAGTCTGGGCTAAGTAATCTGCTCGGGTTTGCTCTCCGGAGCTTTTGTTCCCTGCAAGCTCTCCATACTGCTTTGGAGCACGAGAGTGAAAATGGTGGCCGCCCAGTCTCTGCCCCAGAGGAGCTGAGAACTCAAGGCCCCGCTACTCAGTGAGCCCCCAGAGAAAATCAGTCAATCACTCCCTTCTCCCTGTCTCCGACCGCACTCGCTGCTCACCCGGTCTGTGACGGAGCGTTTCTATCTCTGGCACCCAACTCAGTTTGGAGTCTCCAAACCCAGCAGATCCCTGTGGTGCACTCCCACGCAACTCCTCCCGAGGGAGGAAGGTGAGTCTCCCCGGATCTGCCGCATGTTGGGTCCCTGCTGGAAGAGCAGTGGCCGACTGTGCCACAGATCACGGTTTATGGCAACCCCGAGCTAAGAGCCACTCCTCCGCTCCGTCTCGGCAGCCAGCTTCCCTGCTCTGATACCTGGGAGCTCTGCCGCACTCAGGCACCGCTGGTCTTTCTGTGACCCTGAGGGTTCTGAGACCACACTGTCCCACGAGGGTTTCACCCCCCGCTTAGCCACTGGAGCAACGTCCCTCAGTGGAGCAGACTTCTAAATGTTCTGATTTTGTGCTCCGCTGCTCTATCACTTGCCAGTAGCAGCAGACAGAGGCCCCCTCCCCCTCCATCTATCCTCCCGAATATTGCCTCGGATTCACTTCTCCGCACGTCCTACCTTCCAGAAAGTGGTCGCATTTCTGTTCAGAGAGTTGTTGCTATTCTTTTCTTCGATCTCCTGTTGAGTTTGTAGGTGTTCAGAATGGTTTGATCCCTATCCAGCTGAATTCCTGGGACCAGACGAAATACAGGTCTCCTATTCCTCTGCCATCTTGCTCCACCCCCCCAACATTATTTAATATTTTATCACTCTCTTTTGGAAACATTTCCCTTGCCACACTTCCAGGAATCAAGCTCTCCTCTTTGTCTTTCTTTTTTACTAGCTGTACTTTTGCCAGCCCATTCTTACCTTTCCTGTTTCCTTGATTCCCTATCATAGGAGGGGTCTCTGGATTTCTCTATCCATACTCACGTGCATGGCAAATTTATTTGACTCTAGTTTTGTAGCGCATTCATTGAGAGAAAAAACAATTACTCTGAGTCCACTAACTTGGAACAAAGAGAGGCCTGAAGAGGTTGCACCACCAGGGACTGCCAAGGGGCAAAGGTGAAGCCCCGAGTCTGCATGGACTCTCAATTTTATTATCATAGAATGTGAAGTGTGCGGAAGCAAAGAAAAGACAACTCAAGAAAGCAATCATGTGAGGGGCAGCAAGGAACTGTGTATGTGACTATCAGTATGGGGCCTAGTGAGGCATTAAATAGAGGGCTGCAGGAGATGGGAGAGCTGACCTCAGTAGGTCTAAATATCTCATCAACCATCATTGCTGTTTTCAGCATGCACAGTTGTCAGTATGGAATGATGGGGGAAGGGTTGCTTTTGCCATATGCATATAGCTTTTGCCATATATGCGTGTTCCTGTTCTTATTGTTTCTTTTACCTACTGAGGTCTTGCTCTCCCACAGACTCTTAAATAAATATGTTAGGCCCATAATTCTCTGTTGAAATTCAGACTTGTTTACCCAAATGTGTCTTCAATTTGTTCTCTTCAAAATTAGGATTTCCAAATTAAATTTCCAACCAGCCCTGTCAACCTGTTCCATCTTCCATCTTCTCCATTTTAGATAGTGTTAACTCCATTATTCTAGTTGTGATTAAGCATCTTAAATTTCCCATAGTCATCTCTTTTGGTCATATTGCCTTCAATGTGTCAAAATATCTGGCTTCCTCTTCCTTCAAAATATAACGAAATGAATCTACCTTCCACTTCCACCACTGGTTCCATCCAAGTTGCACCTGGATAGTTGTAATAACCTGCCTTGGCCTTTCTGCTGAAACTCTTTTGCCTCTGCAGTCAATTCTCAGCACAGTGGCCAGAGTTTTCCTTTGTAAATATATATCAGTCTCTATCACTCACTTATGGCTTTCCATTTTCCTTAGGGTAAAATAAAAGTCTATATGATAATCTATGAAGTCTATATATGTAGGGAGTCTTTGTCTGTGATAGTTTATCCTACTCTCTCCCTTGTTTGTTTCTATTTACCCGGACTTTCTAGTTTTTCAGTGTCCCCCCTTTCAAAGGTTCCCCTTGGTTCCTGGGCTTTGTATTGGCTATTGGCTTTTCTTCAAATATCCATGACTCAATGTTTCATTTCCTTTAATTTTTGCTAATATTTCACTTGTCATTGAGGCCTCATCTGACTACTTTTAAAATCACAAGACTCGGTATAATCCACTCCTCTTATTCTGTCTTATATTTTCCCATACTATATATAATCTCTTAAATATACTATCTAACCGACCTATTTGTTTATTTTTTGTCTTCTGTCACACTATAAGATCTGTGAGGTTAAGCATTTTAATTTCCTTGTTCCCTGCTGAATCCTTGGCATCTAGCATAATTCTTATTACATAATTTTTGAATAATTGAATTAATTGGAGGTCCTGAGATTACAGAAACCTCTCAGACTGTAAAGAACATTGGGGAAGGTACCATGTTTGTCTTCTTCCTGGTCACATCATTTGTGCCTAGCATAACACCAAGAACATTAGAGACCCCTAGTAAATATATGTTGACTTAATACATTTTCTCTCTAACAAGTGCTATATTGAATGTTTGTATCTCCCCCCCCCCATTCATATGTTGAAATCCCAACCCCTGGGGAGGTGAGGCCTTTAGAAGGGTTGAGGTCATGTTGCTGGAACCCTCATAAATGTGATTAGTGTCCTTGTAAAAGAGGTCTGAAAGAACGCCCTTGCTCTTCACCATGTGAGCTTAAATAGCCATCGAAGAGGATGGGGGCCCTCACCAGATATCAGATCTGCTGGTGCTATAACCTTGGACTTTGCAGCCTCCAGAAGTTTGCAAAATAGAAGTTTGTTATTTATTAAGCCACCCAGTTTATGGTATTTTTTTATGGACTAGACTAAGGAAAACCAATTTTGCAAATACATTGAATATGCATTGTATATCCATCTACATTTTGGTGGTATAAATATTTTGCCCAGATATTTGTTTTTTACCTAATTAAAATTACATAGATACTTATCTATGAAATATTTGAAATAGATATAACATTTTATATATGTGTGACATATATAGCTTTGTGTGTGTGTGCATGTTTGTGTGTGGTATACGCATACGTATATTATAGTTTGGTAAATTGTATCATCTTAAAATTAGTCAGGAAAGAAAATATTGTCTAAATGTTAATGGGCATTTTACATATACAAACATCTAGAAAATGTAATTTTATTATGATTAATCTCACATATTTATGACCACTAGAGATTCAATCACAAGGAATATACTTAAAGCCAGATAAAACATGAAAAAAGTACATCATTATTGAAAATAACAAAAGCCTGTATGATTATAAATTATAATCATTTTTGCTTATGTAGCAACTAAAGTTTCCAAACAAGTAATCCAACTCTATAATTAAATTATGTGATAAAAGGATGGAAATGTGGTTCAATTAACAAGATTCTTCTTTTCTGGTACATTTGCTTCTTTCTCCTTGGTCTGTCCCTTGATATTGTGTTCTGTTTTATGAATGTCACATTAGCTGATAAAAATCAATTGGAATCTGAAGAGAGTGGGAAACACCTGTCGCATTGTTGAATTACTCTAAATATAACCTGATAATGAATAATGCATTTCAAAATTATATCCATATATTTTTGTCTTGGTCAATATGAACATCACATAAAATAATAGTCTGAAAATTTAGTTTTGGTTCCCTTTTTAATCTGAATATTTAAAAGTGAGACAGTATATTCATCTGTTAATGATACAGTTATTCAGTTAGTTCATTGATTCATTTATTCTTGAAACATGCTGAGCATTTAGGAGCTATATACTTTAGTAAATCATATTTGAAGCTCACCTATTCTAGAGAAGCTTATAATCTAAAAACAGAGACAAATATGTATACAACTAATTATAGAATACAGATGAAAGTGAATTCAAAGGTGAAAGAGTATAAAAACATGATAGGAATGAAGGGGAAGTAAAGATTATAACAGAAGAAATTATCTAGTCTAATGATAAAAATTTATTTGCCCAAGCAAGAAAGGTCAGGAGTTTTATTTTTTTTAAAGATTTTATGTATTTATTTGTCAGAGAGAGAGAGAGAGCGAGTGTGTGCACAAGCAGGGACAATCGGAAGGCAGAGGGAGAAGCAGGCTCCCACTGAGCAAGGAGCCCAATGCAGGACTCCATCCCAGGACCCTGGGATCATGACCTGAGGTGAAGGCACTTAACCGACTGAGCCACCCAGGTGTCCCAAGAAAGGTCAGGAGTTTTAATGAAAATATGTAATAAGCATTAGTGTTAGGTATATGCCTAAAGAGCTTCCATTTCTCCTGCTGACATTTGAACCTGCTCTGGTTGAAGAAATTGAAGATAGGAGGTCTTGGGGCACCTGGATGGCTCAGTCGTTAAGCATCTGCCTTCGGCTCGGGTCACGATCCCAGGGTCCTGGGATCGAGCCCTGCATCCGGCTCCCTGCTCAGTGGGGAGCCTGCTTCTCCCTCTCCCACTCCCCCTGCTTGTGTTCCCTCTCTTGCTGTGTCTCTCTCTGTCAAATAAATAAATAAATAAATATATTAAAAAAAAAAAAAGAAGATAGGAGGTCTTGTCTATGGATGGTCTTCCCTATCAATGCCTGTTCTGGACAGTCAACTGCCCAAGCCCTGAGGAGCATGTACTTGGAAATGAACTTGATCTGCTGTGTCTCCCTAGGGAGTCTAAAAGTTGGGAATATTGAGGGAATGACTGCTTTGACACTGAGCATATACAATGAATGAAGTCTGAAGTGTTGGCTTAGGGTCTTGTGGTTCTTCAGTGGGACAAATGTCAATCCTTTTGATAATGGATCATGGGGAAAAATGAAAGATTGTCAAGGAGAGGATAGGACATTTTAAGTTTTAACAATAAAAACACAGGTTTTCTTGCCATTGCCTGAATATCACCACTTGAGGAAGTTTCATATCATAAGAGTAATAGTATCATTAAAGCCAACTTTCTAGCCTTTATTTAAAATGTATTAAAAATGTATAGGATTTCTCAGGGAATAAAATATATTCATGAAAATTTCATTGTAAATGTCTGTTGAAATTTTTATTGCAAAACTTGTTTTATTTTTGATACAACAAACTCAAAAATGTCATTCTAATAAGAAGCTTTCAGCACACACACACACACACACACACAAGCACACAAAGAATACAAAGAGAATTGCTATTTTGATCAATAAACCCAAATTTGAATAGCAGGTGCAACTATATTGCTTTTTTTTACTATGTTGACATCCGGCTTGCTTCTTCTACCTAAAATTCAGAAATGGTCGATTTCAGATAAACTTAGCATGCTTACAAATTACTCAACAGTTGACCTCCATCATAGATACTTTGTGAATATATTACTACAATAGCAACATATTTTGAGAAGAATAAAACATTGAATAAGCCACCTTAGTAGACCCATTATGAAATATACGTTTTAGAAATATATGCATTATTTTATTCACAAATTTCTTATTTATGACCACAATTAAAGATCAGAGATGTATCAATAATGGTGATTTTTAATGTTTCCCCAGTTAACATTATTAGGTAGTGTGGATAGGAATGTATTTTCTAGAATAGCATATTTTATTATGCAAATCTATAATACTAAATAGAAATTTTCAATAAATTGTCTTCCTTTAAATTAATCTTTCCTGTCATAATAGGTTAATTTTCTGTAGTTTTTATCTTTAAAAGAGATAGAGTTTGTCACTTCCCAAATAATTTTTTCAGCAATATGTAAGAGATTATATAGTAGGTACAGTAGAAAACACATTATAGTGTAAAAGGTTGTGAAATTATTTTCTGAAATTAGAGATGTGAATGATCATACATGAGTCAGTCATGCACATTGTATGTGTCTATATAGTTTATACACATTATAAGCAATAATTAAACTTATTCTTTATGTGTAATTAAATTTTATTTATAAAGAGTAAAAATATTGCAAGTGATTCCAATAAGCACAGTAATTTTTGTATGTGAGTAAAACAATGTAAATAGTAATTATTTTCTTTTTATTGCCATTGCAAACAAAGTAAAGTCTAGTTTAAGACAGTTATACACTGCAGAGTCCCACTTGATTGGAAATATTGACCAAAGTATCAACAGTTAAGTCTTTCCCGCTTATTTCTGACCAAGTCTTCAATGTAAATTTTTTTTCCTGTCAGTATAGTGAGAGTGATAACAGAAGTCTATTGTTTATATGATACATTTTATCCAGTGCATATGTATGAAGTCTCAGAAAATGTCCTTCAAATTATTGCTTATATTGCTCACTTGGGAGATTGTTCTAGTGCCAGTTTCTATGCCCAATACCATGAGATGTCTGATTCTGTAGGTCTAACGAAGTCTAAGGAACACACCACTTTTTGAGAAACACTGGCTTCATGGTGTTTTGCTTTTTAATAAGCAAACACACACAAAAGCATAAAACAAATGAATTAAGAGTAAATCTTAGGGGCGCCTGGGTGGCTCAGTCGTTAAGCGTCTGCCTTCGGCTCAGGTCATGATCCCAGGGTCCTGGGATCGAGCCCCGCATCGGGCTCCCTGCTCTGCGGGAGGCCTGCTTCTCCCTCTCCCACTCCCCCTGCTTGTGTTCCCTCTCTCACTGTGTCTCTCTCTGTCAAATAAATAAATAAAATCTTTTAAAAAAAAAAGAGTAAATCTTAGTTTTTCTTTTACTTAAAATCATTTAAACAGAATTATAATAAGTGAAGAATATTATATACCCAAATAAAAAGGATTTTATCCTTTTATACTCCTGAGGGAAAATCTCTCTTAAATTTTTCAGTTCAGGGAAAAAAATATGCCTTAAATACTTTCAACAAGCACTGGAAATATACAAATTTATGTCAGTATGTCCAACTGGAAATAAAAGTGTGCATTTATTTTTTATATATGAATATATATGTATAAATTAATTTCAATCCTTTATGTAACAATGTGGAATATGAAGACAAAAGAAAAGTAGTCTTTTTCCTTTTTCTTTTAAATATGCTCTTTTAAATATATTACCTATCAGTAATAGAAGAAAAAAAAATGCATGATTAAGCCCATCTGATGAAATAAGAAAACTCTGAAAAGAAGGCCCTGCCTGAATACAGATACTGCTTATACCTTTAAAAATATTTGCCTATGAAAAATTTAAACATTTTAAAGCTATGAGAAGTAATATGAGACAGCCATGGATTCATGGATCATATTTTAACAAAAGCTAACTTTTTTTTGCCAGCAAAGAATGAACGTGAGTTCACTAGGAAGACAAGGAAAGGAAAGACATCTAAAGGTATAACCCTGAAGATTCACTGGTTTATAATCCTCTCTCCTTGAGTGAAGGCGAAAACTGACTTGCTGACAATCAATAGAACATAGTATGTCACCATAGAACTATCACCATAGGATGTCACTCCTATAAATACATTGCATTGTGTAAGACTCCCATCACAGTAGACTGTAAGGAGACTCTTCTTTGTCTTGAAGAAGCAAGCTGCTGAAACCACTCTCTTTGGAAGTGTGATAGGAAATTAATTTAGAAGTCAGTGTGCCATGCTTTCATGAGTTTTCCAAAGATCAATAATAGATTGACATATTTAATGTCATAATACATATGAACAACAATGCATGCTTCCTGCATAATAGTTTCTTTATCATAACTAAAAGTATGTTTATTGTGAAACTGTGGTTATGCATTAAAATGAAGGTTGAAGAAGAAACTAAAGCAATGTCAACAGATATAACCAAATGAGCATGCAGTCCTATAGGTCTTGAAAGACATGATGTTTCTTCTATTCAGAATATTTTCTCTCTTGAACCTGAATGGCTACTTACGTTTATATTCAGTCTTATAAATCATATATCTTTATCATTCAAGATTTCCATAACTCTCCCCTTCTACAGTATCTGTGGCTCCCACCCTTTCATATTTTATCATGATGTACTTTTATCAGTATTTGAGATCATGGTTGTTCTCAAGAATTTCCATAAGAACTTAAGCTCCATTAAGAATAAAGACTACATTTTTCATCACTGAGGTACTTACCTCAGACATGGTAGTCATTTAAGGAATATTGGTTGAATGAATAAAAGCCAATAAAAATATTGCTAAATTTCACTTGATGTTTTGGATAGCTGTAAGTGGCAATGATTGGAAAATCTCCTGTGAATGTCCCCAAAGCAAAAAATCATTGAAACAATTTAAGGAAAAACGTCTACTAGAGTTATGATATAATTCTGGCATGAAAATGATGCAATCTAAGGTTTTTCAACATACTACCCATGAAATAAATATAAATATAAACACCCTCTAAAACCTTTAATTTCATAATTTAGAATGCTCTCTAGACCTTTTTAAAATTCATTATCATCTCCTATTTGCTGACTGGTATTATATATATATATAGATAGATAGATAGATAGATTTTTTTTTTTCTCAGTAGATATAGGATGAATGGCTACTTATAGAGCTTATATTGGAGGAAAATGCCAGTGTAATCATCACATTTACTGTTTTAAAACAAATATAACACTGTTAAGATTAATTTATGTAAGGATAGTTTTATTTTTTGTCATTAATAATGTAAATAGATTTGTTAACTTCAACAAATTTATTATTATTTATTGTTAACTTCAAATTTGTTAACTTCAACATTTTACTCTTCACTTTTCTGTATATCATACATAGTAGTGTTAACTATAGTCATCATGTTGTACATCACATCTCTAGTACTTATAACTGAAAGTTTGTACCTTTTGGCCATCTTCTTCCACTCCCTTCATCCCCCATTCTTTGCCTCTGATAACCGCAAGTCTGATCTCCTTTTTTGTCTTTTTTAATTTAAATTTTTAAAAGATCTCCACATGTAAATGAGATCATATAGTACTTGTCTTTTTATGTCTGACTTATTTCGCTTAGCATAATGCTCTCAAGGTCGATCCATGTTGTTGCAGATGGTAGGATTTCCTTATTTTTTTATGGCTGAATAATACTCCATTGTGTATATATAATACAACTTTTTTATCCATTAATTCATCAGTGGACACTTAGGTTGTTTCCATGTTTCGGGAATGGTAAAAAATACTACTGTGAACTTGGGAGTGCAGATACCTTTTTGAGTTAGTGTTTTCATTTCCTTTGGATGTATACCCAGAAATGGAATTGCTGGATCATATGGCTGTTCTGTTTTTAATTTTTTGAAAATCCTCCATACCATTTTCCATAGTGCCTACACCAATATATAATCCTAGCAACACTGCACAAGGGTTCCCTTTGCTTCACATCCATGCCAGCATTTGTCTTTTTAATGATGGCCATTACAGCAGGAGTGAGGTGACATCTTACTGTGATCTTAATTTGTATTTCCCTAATGACTAGTGATGTTGAGCATCTTTTCATGTACCTATTGGCCTTTTGTAGCTCTCTCTCTCTCTCTCTCTTTTTTTTTTTTGGAAAAATGTCTATTCAGGTTCATTGGCCATTTTTTAAAATTGTTTTACTTAAGAATTTTTGATATTGAGTTGTATGAGTCCTTTATATATTTTGAATATTAACCCCTTGTCAGACATATGGCTTGCAAATATTTTTTCTTTTTCCATTCCATAAGTTGTCTTTTCACCGTGTTGCTGGTTCCTTTTGCTGTACAGAAGGTTTTTTACTCTGGTGTAGTTCCACTTATATTTATTTATGATTTAGTTGCCTGTGCAACAGGTGTCATTTCCTAAAAGTCATTTTACCAAAACCCATGTCGAGCTTTATTCCTGAATTTTCTTTTAGGAGTTTCATGGTTTCAAGTCTTTTTTTCAGTCTTTAATCCATTTGAAGTTAATGTTTGTGACTTGAGTAAGATAGGGTTCTTGTTTTATTCTTTTACATGTGACTATCCAGTTATCACAGACGCTTTGATCCACTGAGTTTTCTTGGCTCCTTGTCAAATATTAGTTGACCATATATGTTTGGGCTTATTTCTGGGCTCTTGATTATGTTCCATTGATCTAACTGTCTGTTTTAGAGAAGTTTTGCTTTGTCATTTACGCAGCAACTAATAAAGAAAAGTTCTACAGTCTATTTATTTAGCCCAAGGAACAGTAACATGGAATGAATTTAACATTCGTTGAAGGTGACTGGGATGGAGTTTTAAGGAAATAAAAAATGTATACTTTTATGTATACTTCTTTTCTTTCCCCTGGTGACAACTACACAGTGGAGCCATAAATTACAATCCATTCACTGCTTCATTTTATGAGTAAAAAGGTGTGAGGATGTTCATTCAGTTGGGAAATCAAATTGACTTCATAACACCATAGTGAAATAGTGGGAAATGCTACATAGTTGCTGTTTTGAAAATATATTTAAATTTATGTATGCATTTTCAGAAATATTCATCTCATCTCTACATATTTAATAAAAGCAATTTATTCCAATATAAATCATTTTGCTGTCATTGTGATATCCTCAGGAAATAGTTCAAATTTAGTTGATGTTCCAATATGGGAAACTGAGGCATCGTGAGATTAACACATGAGCTCAATTTTGCTTTGCCATTTATTTCCATCACTTTTTTTTAATGTGTAGGCAAAGAGATAATTTCCTGTCATCCTGCCTTATTCTGTCCTACTCAGGTACACTTATGCAGACATCTATTGAGAAATCCTAGGTCATTTGCATCTGGGCTTCTGCATGTTTAGTATCTGGGACATAAAATCACCCACATATAGCTTAGGCAGTAATACTTAACATATTTGAAAATAAACTCCTGATCCTTTTCTTTAGAATCTATGCTGCATAGTCTTTTCCATGTTTGTCAATAGAAGCTCTATTCTCCTAGTTTTTCAGAAAAAAATATATTTTGAAATATATGCATGTTCAACTCATTCTCGACTCCTCTCATACTCCACATGCTATTAGTCAGGAAATTTTGTTGACTGTACCTTCAAAATATATCCAGGATCCAACCTCTTCCCACCGCTTCACCTATCACGTATATTCATCACTGCAACCCTGTTAGCATTCTAAAGCTGTTAAGCTGAACAAAATCTTACAGTCTGTTAGAAAGTAGTGAGTCTGTGGACTTAAAAACAAGAAGTCTGACTAGGGCAGGATGTGAAAGTAAAGTATAATTTCTAAGATTATTCAGAACAAAAGGGTGGACTCAGCATAAAATTTATTTTTTATTGTTATACTTTAAGTAAGATGATAGATGAAATTTAGAAAGTACTCTTTTCACATTAATATAAGTACCTGACTGATTTGCATTCAATATGTGCCCAGTGCATATTCATGGATAAATTTTTAGTTCAGTTTCTTGATAAATATCTATTGAGTCTTTAAACATGCACGAACATTGGCACTAGGGTGCTTTCACATAATGCTTCTTCTGATGATCACAACAGCCCTGCAAGTTTCTATTGCTATTCTTTCTTTGTTACACATAAAGATACTATCTTTGTACACATAATCCTGATCTTCTGTGTGAAGGTTTGGCAAAGTTTTCTGGTAAATAGGCAGATAGTAAAAATAACTAACTAACTAACTAACTAAATATGGGTTTTGTTTTGTTTGTTTTTTTGTTTTTTGTTTTACTTTGCTGGCCGTATAGTCTCTGTTGCAACTACACAACTCTGGCAGTGTAGAGAGAAAGCACTCATAGTAAATGTAAATGAATGGGTGGGTCTGTGTTCCAGGCTAACCTTATTTACAGAATTAGGTGACAGGCCAGATTTGGCCCATTGGCCATAGTTGGCTGACTGTTGTATACTACAGAGGCTATGGCATTTCCAGTTGTATTGGAAGTGCCCCTCAAAACTTTATTGAATTAATATTTACGTTAGTTTAGTTTTACAAACCTAGAAGGAATAAGAATTTTTAAAAAGCATTCTATAATTTTTTTAAATTAAATCAATAAGAAAGTAATTTTAAATCAGTAAGAAAGTAATTTTGAATTAAATCAAATAAGAAAGTAATACCAAATATTTACTTTAGCCTTCTGAAGGATTATATTCAGTAATATATATCATAAACACCTCTATGAGATGAACTGGTGAAATTTAGTTTATAGCCCTTTAAATTTATTTCAATACATATTAGCATGTCCAATGTGCTTATAATGGAATTTATAAGTTGACTTGTTTGTTATAATTTGGAAAAACAAACTGATATGGCAAAATAGCAAATGAGTTTCTTACATTTTATGAGTGGTTTATAGTAAATATAACACATATTCATATGCTATGTTCAGGTGACACCTTTGTTATATTTTTAGTTATTAAATAGAAAAATATATGCAGAATTTTTTTGGTCAAAAATTGATGGAAACATTTTAAATGTTATTTTTCAACGTATTTGCAAAACATTTTATACTCTTGAATAGCTGAGTATACTAAATATGATTATTTACATGTTTGGTATGCTGTAACTAGGGCCACATACTTATGATAGCTATCTAGTTTTGATTATTAAGGATGTTATAAGCACCACATGTTTAAATGCAGAAAACAGAACAGCTAAATTCAAAGGCTTATGAGTGGTGAAAAATAAGCTAGCTGTTCATATACCCCTGGGGCTATGGATTAGTTACTCTGTATTTCAGTCCTTTCCATCTGGTGTACTTTTGAAATGTATTGTATATGATTTGTATTGAAAATCTTGGGTGTTATATTGATTTTATTCAAGGATTACAGTTCATCCAACTTCAGAGTTGTTATCTTGGGTATCTAAAATTTCTAAAATTGCTTGCCAAGTTCTAACAACAAGCTGTATAATCCCAGATCAGACATTGCCTCCTGTGTATTATTCAACAACAAATTGGATAGAGTAGAATATTGGTAAGTTATGTATCAAGAGTAAACATGTCTTATGTATAATACAAATTTATAATTAAAACATATTTAATCATTAAAAACAATCTTAACCTTAAAAAATCTTAATCTTTATTAATTTTTTTCTAATTTGACCTTTAAAATTTTTAGGCTTAACACAGTTCATGCCAGCTAAATTTCTTACTAATTAATTTCATAGCTAGAGTTCATTCATTAACATGATGCTGTATCCCTAATTTATACTCCAAATTTGATTTACATTTCAATATGGTTTGACGAAAGGAGATTTGGTACATTTATTAATGCAGATTTCTTTTATCAAGGCCAGACAAAGGGAAATGTCTTACCCTCAAAAAGAATCAGCAATAATTATATTTTTAATGTTTTGCCTAAAGTTTGGGAGACAAATATTCTCAGCTCTTTCCATCAAAAACATGAGCAATGATGCTGGCCCTGTTGGTTAAAGGTAAAAATGTATGATACAGTTGATATAGACATAGGGGTGAGGAAGGGAGAGGAATATTAAAGTTTGTTATGCCTTCTGTAAAGGAATACAAGAATAGCAAAGGAAAAGAGTGAAGAAGGATGATTGCTGCATAAGGTACTTTTCAGATTGTAGATGCTGTGTTTATTTTTTATTATTCTTGTGAACTGTTTATTACTTTGTTTGATTATTTGTGGATTGAATTGTGTCCTCCCAAAATCCATATGTTTCAGCCCTTAATCCCCCATGTGACTGTGTTTGGAGTTAGGGCCTTTAAGGAGGTCATTATGGTTAAATGAGATCACAAGGGTGGGGTCCTAATCCAATAGGACTGGTGTCCTTATAAGAGGAGGAAAAGATACCAGAAATGTGCAGGACAGAGTGAGAAGGCAGCCTTCTGTAAGCAAAGAGAGAGAAACCAAGCCTGCTGACACCTTGATCTTGGACTTCTAGCCTCCATAATTGTGAGAAAATAAGTTTTAAGCATATGCTGTGCTTAGAAACACCCACTCTACAGTGTTTTGTTAGGGCAGCCCTAGTGGATTAATATAATTGGTGTATAACATACATATGGGAAAGTGTATAAATTACAAGTATTACTTGATGAATTGCCATATAGAATGTAACTACCATGAAACCACTCCACATATTAAGATATATAAATTTATCAGCACCTCAGAAACTCCATCAGGTATCTTTCTACCTATTACATCACTGCAGGTAACCATTTGTTTGCCTTGTACTTTAAATAAACACACACACACGCAAATAAATAAAACCGGATATATATATATATATATATCTCATGTGTCTGTATACAGTAAGTACTCTTTTATCTCTAACTTATTTTGCTCAACATTAAGCTTCTAAATGAATTAAATGAATATTTAATGTGTTGTACATTTCTGTATTTCACTCATTCTCATTGTCTTCTATCATCTGTTAGATGAATATAACACTTTTATTCATTCTATTGTTGATGGGCATTTGGATAGTTTGCAGTCTGGGACTGTTATAAATAGTAATTCTTTGAACATTCTTATATATTTCCTTAGCACACAGTTGTAACTGATATAACTAATACATTTATATTAGGTATATAACTACATTTAAAATTGCCTGGTTCATATATTCTTTTGACTAGATTTATAGCATTGTTGCTTCATTTGTGACAACGACCAAAGCTGGAAGAAGAGACAGAGGAGTTCAGAATCTTGTTATGTTCCACTATGAGGACTTTACTGTAATGTTACTTGTTTCTTCTTAGGTCTTCTTCTGGTCCCATTGGTTTACAGTTATTAGAAATGATATTAGGTTTGCATATGAGAAAGTGTGTGTGTGTGTGTGTGTGTGTAATTAGTTTTGGAATGTAATAATAAGCCGTGCATAAATTTAATCTCTTATGAATCACTTTCTTCTATATGTCTGTCCTCATATATTGTATTTTAGAACCTTTATTGTCATGTCCATATAAGTTAATTTCTGAATCTCCCCAGTCATTATGCTACTAACATGCATAACCATTATTGTGTCAGTGTTTGCATCAATGTTGGAGGATAAAGTGGGATGCAGGAGCCATGTCTCTTAATTTAAAATTATGAGATTATTTGTAGAAGCCCAAACCAAATCTTACATTGGATAATCTAAAGTACTTTTAAAACTCAGTTTTTCTTCTGTACATACATTATTTTATTCCAGATCTTCATTATCTGTCACCTTAATGAACGGAATCTTTTGTTTGTTTTTTTTCTTTCAGGTCTGTCTATCCCAAGTCTCTCCTTACCATTATTTCCATTACATTTACTATCTGAGATATTTTCTACAAATAGCAAATTTTATCATATTTTCTCTTGCCTCTCAGTTATCCAAAAGAATCCCTCCTTGACCCCATACTTGCTCTCTAGTTTCAACTTGAGTAATCCATATTTGGCCTGGTATCATCTCCACCCTTGTCTTTGATATCTGGGAGTTCCCTTTTCTATCTTTAATGCACCTTTAACACTTTGGTTTCCCTTAATTTGGTTTTGTGGCACATGGTTTTATCTCTTGGTTTTCATTCTTAGATAGACACCTTTATGGTCAAATTTGGACATTTCCGATGGTTATATCTTATGTTCTTTTCTTTTATGTGGTTGCAAGCTGTCTCTTGGCTTTCTCATCTGTTCTTAAAATGTAAATATTACATCAATGTAGAGAATATAAAATTGGCTTCCAATCTGAATTCTGAAACAAAACTCAGGTCTTTTGTTCATGTGAAATAAAACACCTCATCAGATACACAGATGATGGAATAGTCTGTCCCACTACAGTCATATCTAGTTATGCCACGTGAAGCACACTCATTTTTTGGTCAATTCTACTTGTAATAGTTATAAGTGCAAGAGCTTTAAAGCAGAATATGCTTGTGTTGTTTACCACCTGAATCATCCTAAGCAAGGTTCTCTACCTCAATCCCATGTTTCTCATTTGTGAAAATGGGGAAAATGACACCTATTAGGGTGTGATGGTTTATATATAATTGTGTTATTGGTAACATCTCAGAGTGGAAACAGCAAATTGCTGAAAGTCAGGCTACAAGCATCATAAAAATATTGTCTTTCTTTCTGTCTTTCTTTCTTTCTTTCTTTCTTTCTTTCTTTCTTTTCTTTCTTTCTTTCTTTCTTTTCTTTCTTTCTTTCTTTCCTTTCTTTCTTTCTTTCTTTTTCTTTCCTTTCTTTCTTCTCCCAGCTTCAAAAATGCAGAAACTACACCTGAGGACTGCCTGAAAGTCCAGTGAGAAATTGGGGCTATATGGCTTTCACTTTCTCTAGGTCCTATAGAATTGATTATTTTAAAAATGCAGGGACGAGGGCTGGACTTGAGGTGTAGTGCAGAATGAGTGCAAAACTTACCTTATATGCAGGCTGTGGCTGTGGCTGTGACTTTAGATGTACAGCACTGTGTCTTTCAGTATGAGTTGTCCCAAGGACATTGTGATTTTAGTACATTTCTGAGTACCCTGTTGAAGATTTATGTTTTCTTTCTCATTGTTTAATATGAACTGATTTAAATCTTATGGCTTTTAAACTTGAGTGCACCATATTTATAAAATTGTTGTATTGTGACAGATGACTTAAAGAGTAAAACATCTTTTTTCTCTTTAAAAAGAATTTTTTTTTGTAGCTTAACTCTGACATATTGCATGACTGCCTGCCTAAATACCTTTGTACTTTAGATTATAAGTATTGTTTTATAATATAAAATACTTAAAGAGATTTAATAAAAATGCATTTTATTTGTTATATACTTAGCCTGCTGCTTTTGAAAAGGAACAATTCATTTCAGTATAAGCTAGCATCCTGACTAAGAAGAAATGTTAAGCATTTGATAGCCTCCTCATTTTGCTTTAATTTTGAAAGTCTCTCACATAGTCATACTGGGCTTGCAATCTTCTAAGTTATCCAGGGACCTGAACTATCATTTCATGAAGCAAGATGGATGTTTATCCTGCCTGGGATGCACTTAACATGGCAGCCTTGCAATAGTATAAAGTGACCTCTCCCTGGGTAGAAGTCTCAAGTGTATATATAGATTAATGTACTTCTCTAGAGAGTGATCACTGGGCAGATTCTTATTAGTCAATTTATTCAGTTGATTAAAGATGACTAATCATATTGTATTTTGAAGAACTCTCTTAGTTATTAATTTGAGCCACAGAAAACAGGAGAGCCAATTCACCTTAGCTACTAAAATTGTGTGCAAGAATTCAGACACTTCCCATTGCCATGCATATGCACTGGTTAAACATGGAAAGAGAATATTAAGTTTCAGCTGTTACGTTCTGTCTAGGTATAAGTGCAGATAAGCCTTTGATCTTTAAGGCATATAGAATCTGTAGTTAATTGATGGAAAATTTACCTTCTTTCCGAAGTACATTTTACAAAGTGATTGTAAAGGCGCTCGCTGAATGCAAAACAGATTTAATAGATAATCTGGATTGTGTTGACTTTAGAATCATTGTGATTTAAACAGAAATCTATGATAGCAGGATTGTATTTTAACATATTGTCTTGTGAATGTATCTGTGGATTTTAACATTGTATAGTCTTGTGAATGTATCTATAGATATTGATACAGAAGTGTTTATTTTTTTGCAAGAAAGGTTCAATGTGACATGCTATGCTTAATTTGAAGTATAGTTCTTTTTGGTAAGTTATTTGCATAGAAAAGTATAATGTATATAAGAAAAATTCTTCAAAAATAATGTTTAATTCTGTCAAATTTCTAACAAATTATGAGGTAAAACATTGTATCTCCAGAATGTCTTGTAGGCCTGGGGTTAGGGCTATTCTCCACAGGGAAATTATCTTAAATCTGTGCTTTCATAGGGTACACAGTTTTATTTGATTATTTTTTAAGATTTTATTTATTGGAGAGAGAGAGAGAGAGCATACACAATGCAGAGGGAGAAGCAGGCTCCCTGCTGAGCAAGGAGCCTAATGTGGGACTCGATCCAGGACCCTGGGATCATGACCTGAGCCGAAGGCAGACGCTTAACCGACTGAGCCACCCAGGAGTCCCCACACTTTTATTTTTTAAAGAGATCCAGAAAAAAATCTTATTTTAAAATTATGTAATTATTTAAAGAATTAAGGCAGTGTAGGAAACCCTAGAGAATTAGGAAACCAACAAAATGGTATTTAAAAATCCTAATTCTAAAAAGAAAAAAAATCCTAGTTCTAACTCTCAGAAATAACAACAGATGACATTAAGTCAGCCAGGTATATTTTAATTTTTTTTAAGATTTTATTTATTTATTTGAGAGAGAGAGAGCGAGCATGAGGAGGGGGAGGGTCAGAGGGAGAAGCAGACTCCCCGCCGAGCAGGGAGCCCGATGCAGGACTCGATCCCAGGACTGCAGGATCATGACCTGAGCCAAAGGCAGTCACCCAACCAACTGAGCCACCCAGGCTCTCTGGAAGGATCTGCTGACATCTCTAATACCAGTGATCATAAGGCTAAGGACCAGGTTTTGCACTTTCTACCTCTGCAGCTGTTGCTGATGTTACCGTGCAGGGGATGAAACAAACAAAGGCAACTTTTTTCACTATTATTTAGGATTCTAAAAAATGTCAGTTCAGTGTGTGAACATTTTCGTACTTGTCTTTTGGTGCATATTTATGAAAGTTTGTATAGGATATAAATTTAAAAGTAAGTGACAGTGATTCCTAGTTGTCCTCCAGTAGTCATCTCCTTTTTAAATTAAAATCAGAATTCCTCATGTTGAGCTGGGAACATGGTTTCTCAGAATAGAAGTATACTTTTGCCTAACTTGTATTCATATGTGACTAAGACTGGCCAACAAGAATGAGATACTATAATGTATTGGTTTGGCAAATTAGCCTCAGATCTTACCCAGTATTAAGCTTTACTAGTAATTTCAAGTACTCAAGTAATCACAAGGCATTATAAAAACTGGTCCAGGACTTCCAATGGACTTCCCAGGCTGTTTCTTATTGCATCAGACTTGTTCTGTCCTGACTTAAATGTGAGGTATCAAGTGATGCGTGCAACTACAAATCCTACACAGAAGAGTCATTTCAGTTATGGAACATTTCCATTTTATATGCATATAGTGATAGAGCTTCAGTGATATTTTTCAGGGAGCCATTCCCCATAGATCCATAGATTTTATGTTTGTTTCTTATAAACCTAAACAAACTGCTAAGTATCTCCTGCTAAATGTGTCCCATAGATACAGACTCTGCTCCTAGCAAATATTATTAGTTTACTTGCCAGGAAGTCTGTGATTAACATGCCTAAAAGGACCTTAAAACAGGTCACCGCCTTCCTTGAATGTAGATGGGATTCTTAACTCTTACCTTCCCAGATAGACAAGCAGAAGCAGTCTCTAAATCCCAGACAGTATCCTTAGCATTAAAGAGTATTCGTTCCTCATCCCGAGTGGAGTGTGGATGTAGTGAATGGAAATCTGCCAGCTTTTTCCAATGGAAACTTTTTGCCAAGTGGAGAAACAAGGTTAAAACAGTCTGTATCCCTGTGGAATTGTGGGGACATACTAGTACCAACATGCCTACTTTCAGCCTTTTTCAATATCAGGGAAAAGTAAATGTCTATCTTGTTTAAAATCTTGTTATTTTATATGTTTTGAGACTCTCATGTGACTCTAACTACAACAGAAAAAAAAAAAAAAACAGAATCTATAAGAGTACTGTACATGACAGAACCAAAAACGTGTCACTTTGGAATAATAAGAGAAGACAGGTTATAATATGAAGTGCTTACATATTGCAGACTGGCAATCTGATGATGCTTATTACATAATGTAAGTTGTATTATTACAGTTTTGGATAGAGTCCAAAGCAGCATTAGTGGGAATAGTTGAAAAATAATAACATTGGTCTTGGTTGTCCATTTTTTGCCACTTCTAATCCTTCAAGAAGAAGAATTGAGCTAGAATTAAATGGTCAGTTTCAAGTAGAGATAGAATGGAATGAAAGTTTGCTAAAGGAAGCATACTCGTTGGCTAAATATGTAGTTTGGGCCTTGGCAGATTGAAGAAATGTAAAAACTCCAAACCATGTCATTATATATATTTTGGTTGTAGCTCAGAAGACTTAGCAGTTATTAAGATTAAATATTTCTGGCTTACACCAGGTGGGTGTGGCTATGTTATTAAATTTTGCCAAAGGAATATAAGAAGATATAGTTTGGGAACTTTGGAGGAACTGACCTTAAACAAAAGGGGCATTAAAATGTCATTTTTAATTTCTTACTGGTTGAATATAAATATCATTGCTTGAGCTCTGAAAACATTTTTAGAACCTAACATGGTCTTGGGGATGGAAGCCAAATATGGTAGAGCAACATGGCTGAATAAGCCTGGCACTCTGACCAAATCGAAGTCCTGGATTTACACACTTCTTGGATAAGAGAGAAGATTAAATTCTAATAAGAAACTTCAATTATTTGAGTTGCTTCTGATACTCATAATAAAATAAAACCCAAGTATGGAATATTTGTGAGAAGCAAATTGCTTAAATAACATTGACATAAAGAAAAAATAAATATTAAGAGAAAACAACAAATGGAACATAGAAATATACATTGCATTTACATACATGGGAATTTTGTGTTCAAAACATTAAGGATAAAATAAAATAATAAACTAATAAAGGACAATTTCTCCCCCACAAAAATTCAAATTCAACTATAAACAAATATACACCAAAGAATCCAGTTAAATATTTAAGATCAGAATTACTTGAAATGCATGCTTCAATTTACATCAGTATATTTGATTAGCTAATATAAAAAAAATAAAAATCTAAAAGTCTGGAAAGAAAAGTTTGGAAATCTAATTGGAAATGAATAAAAATTAGGATTCAATGGAATATACCCTTTGTAAATTTAAATGAAAAGTGAATCCAAAATATAAGGATAAGAAGAACTCTTTCCCATCTTGATAGTTCTGTATAGATTGATGGTGGAGATAGCATCCTCCAGGACAATTTATAACCACAAATCAGTCCTCACATGATTTTGTGTTCTAAATCTATCCTTACCGTATGGTCTTACCCCACCCTCCACCATGAGTAGAATTTAAATGAAGAGATTCCTGGGTTAGTAGTGCTTCAAATGACTGGTAGAACTGAATGCACATTTTTTTTTTTTTCCTGAAGGAAAAGAACTTCAGTTCATTGTCAAAATCACAAAATCAATATGGAAACAAGGCATGCAAGTACATTAGGATATATGTCAGGCAGAAGAATGAGTTCCACATCTTAGTTATATAGAGCATCCAACAAAGATTATAAAATAAGCATTATAAAATAATACACACACACACATATATATTTAATGAAAGAACGGCTTTGAAAATTGAGCAGGAAACAAGAGTTAACAATGAGTATGAAAAAAATCCATTTAAAACTTTTAGAAAAAAATTGTTATAATTGAAATATAAAACTCATTGGAAGAGTTAACAGATGAAAGTCAGCAGAAGAGAGAATTAGAGCATGAAAAATAGATGCAAAGAAATTATCTAGACCATGTGATGATGCAACAGAGATAGGAAACAGTAAGACATTGAGTCATTGATTATAGAATGGAAAGTCCAATGCATATTGTGTTGATGTTCCTTTAGAGGTAATACAAATAATGAGAAAGAAAGAAATATGCATTCTGGTGATGACTGAAAGTTCTCTAAAACCTAAGACATTCTAATTGTACCAAATAAGTTCCATGAACCTGAAAAAAAAAAAGTAAATTAAAATAAAACCAAACCTGGACATACATAGTAGTGAAACTTTAGAGAAACAAAGATAAAGACAACCAGAAAGAAAAGACTGATCACTTAGAATGACAGACCCATGAGTAACTTCTCACATCAACAATGGCAGTTCAAAGTCAGTGGAATAGCATTGTCAGCATCCTGAGAGAAAATAACTGTTAAGTAACTGTATTCTGTTTATTTCTATTATTTTATTTTGATATTTAGGAATTGTAGTTGGATTTTGCTAACCTCCACAGATAGGATCATACTGTTTTATTCCTTCAATTGGTGTATGCAGTCAATCATATTGATGAATTTCTAAGGTTTTTTTTCTTTTTGCTACATTGTAATATTTGATTTGCTAAAATTTAATTAGAACTTTTCCATAAGTCAGATGGACTGGAATTCCCTTTTCATTTCTTTCTTTCTTTTTTTTTTTTATGTTATCTTAATCACCATGCATTACATCATTAGTTTTTGATGTAGTGTTCCATGATTCATTGTTTGCATATAACACCCAGTGCTCCATTCAATACATGCCCTCTTTAATACCCATCACCAGGCTAAAATATCCCCCCAACCCCCTCCCACTAGAACCCTCAGTTTGTTTCTCAGAGTCCATAGTCTTTCATGGTTTGTCTCCCCCTCTGATTTCTCCCCCTTCATTTTTCCCTTCCTGCTATCTTCTTCTACTTCTTCTTTTTTTTTTTTTAACATATAATGTATTATTTGTTTCAGAGGTACAGGTCTGTGATTCATCAGTCTCACACAATTCACAGCGCTCACCATAGCACATACCCTCCCCAATGTCTATCACCCAGCCACCACACTGCTCCCAACCCCCACCACTCCAGCAACCCTCAGTTTGTTTCCTGAGATTAAGAATTCCTCATATCATTGAGGTCAGATGATACATGTCTTTCTCTGATTGACTTATTTCGCTCAGCATAATATCCTCCAGTTCCATCCATGTCATTGCAAATGGCAAGATTTCATTCCTTTTGATGGCTGCATAATATTCCATTGCATATATATACCACATCTTCTTTATCTATTCATCCATTGATGGACATCTTGGCTCTTTCATAGTTTGGCTATTGTGGACATTGCTGCTATAAACATCAGGGTGCATGTACCCCTTTGGATCACTACATTTGTATCTTTGGGGTAAATACCCAGTAGTGCAATTCCTGGATCATATGGTAGCTCTATTTTCAACTTTTTGAGGAACCTCCATACTGTTTTCCAGAGTGGCTGCACCAGCTTGCATTCCCACCAATAGTGTAGGAGGGTTCCCCTTTCTCCACATCCTTGCCAACATCTGTCATTTCCTGACTTGTTAATTTTAGCCATTCTCACTGGTGTGAGGTGGTATCTCATTGAGGTTTTGATTTGGATTTCCCTGATGCCAAGCGATGTTGAGCACTTTTTCATGTGTCTGTTGGCCATTTGGATGTCTTCTTTGGAAAAATGTCTGTTCATGTCTTCTGCCCATTTCTTGATTGGATCATTTGTTCTTTGGGTGTTGAGTTTGATAAGTTCTTTATAGATTTTGGATACTAGCTCTTTATCTGACATGTCATTTGCAAATATCTTCTCCCATTCTGTTGGTTGTCTTTTGGTTTTGTTGACTGCTTCCTTTGCTGTGCAAAAGCTTTTTATCTTGATGAAGTCCCAATAGTTCATTTTTGCCCTTGCTTCCCTTGCTTTTGGCGATGTTTCTAAGAAGAAGTTGCTGCGGCTGAGGTCGAAGAAGTAGCTGCCTGTGCTCTCCTCTAGGATTTTGATGGACTCCTGTCTCACACTGAGGTCTTTCAACCATTTGGAGTCTATTTTTGTGTGTGGTGTAAGGAAATGGTCCAGTTTCATTCTTCTGCATGTGGCTTTCCAATTTTCCCAACACCATTTGTTGAAGAGACTGTTTTTTTTTTCCGTTGGACATTCTTTCCTGCTTTTAATCTCCTGTTGAAGATGAGTTGACCATAGAGTTGAGGGTTCATTTCTGGGATCCAACAGAACATTAAAAGGATTATTCACCACAACCAAGTGGGATTTATCCCTGGGTTGCAAGGTTGGTTCAACATCCGCAAATCAATCAATGTGATACAATACATTAATAAAAGAAAGAACAAGAAGCATATGATCCTCTCAATAGATGCAGAAAAGGCATTTGACAAAGTACAGCATCCTTTCTTGATCAAAACTCTTCAGAGTATAGGCATAGAGGGTACATACCTCAATATCATAAAAGCCATCTATGAAAAACCCACAGTGAGTATCATTCTCAATGGGGAAAAACTGAGAGCTTTCCCCCTAAGGTCAGGAACACGGCAGGGATGTCCACTATCATCACTGCTATTCAACATAGTATTAGAAGTCCTAGCCACAGCAATCAGACAACAAAAATAAATCAAAGGCATCCAAATTGGCAAAGAAGAAGTCAAACTCTCACTCTTTGCAGATGATATGATACTTTATGTGGAAAACCCAAAAGACTCCATGCCAAAATTGCTAGAACTCATACAGGAATTCAGGAAAGTGGCAGGATATAATATTAATGCACAGAAATCTGTGGCATTCCCATACACCAACAACAAGACAGAAGAAAGAGAAATTAAGGAGTCGATCCCATTTACAATTGCACCCAAAACCATAAGATACCTAGGAATAAATCTAACCAAAGAGGCAAAGAATCTGTACTCAGAAAACTATAAAATACTCATGAAGGAAATTGAGGAAGACACAAAAAAATGGAAAAACGTTCCATGCTCATGGATTGGAAGAACAAATATTGTGAAGATGACAATGCTACCTAGAGCAATCTACACATTTAATGCAATCCCCATCAAAATACCATCCACTTTTTTCAAAGAAATGGAAAAAATAATCCTAAAATTTGTGTGGGACCAGAAAAGACCCCAAATAGCCAGAGGAATGTTGAAAAAGAAAAGCAAAGCTGGCGGCATCACAATTCCGGACTTCCAGCTCTATTACAAAGCTGTCATCATCAAGACAGTATGGTACTGGCACAAAAACAGACACACAGATCAATGGAATAGAATAGAGAGCCCTTTTCATTTATTTCTGTTCTTCATTCTTTATCAAGTTTTGGAATTAAAGTAAAGGTGATGTTTTAAATGTATTGAGCTCTCCTCCTCCTCCTTCTTCTTCTCCTTCTTCTTCTTCTTCTCCTCCTCCTTCTTCTTCTTCTTCTTCTTCTTCTTCTTCTTCTTCTTCTTCTTCTTCTTCTTCTTCT